>NW_028301565.1:7782500-7940000 GCF_042242905.1 Orbicella faveolata
CGTTTCATTCTTATTTGAGGGCACCGCCATTAACGTAGCACCCAAAAATCAGGTTAGAAAAGAGCTCACTTGACCTGGACGCGAATCTAACGGTCACTGAAAAGCATATCTACAGTGGGTGGGGAGGTAAAAGATAAGCATTTTCTTGACTAAGAGGTTTGTAAGTGAATTTTATTTTACTCTGATGAACCTTAGGAGGGGGCGGAGGGGGGAGGAGAATATCCGATCCTCTTGGGTCCCGTTTAAATAAAAAGTCGGCGACCCGGTTCCATGGGCCTCTCCCCTAAATCCGTCATTACAAAATTCTCTTTTAATGTAATGTTTAAATCACTGTATACGGTGGGAGCTTCTGAGATCCTAATTAACCAATCGGGGTTGACCAGACGGGGAAAGCCATGCTGTCCTGGCAATTTAATTTTTGATCGTTGATATTATTGATATTTACCTGTAGCGTATCAGTTTCCTTATTCATGTGGATACTAATCACATCATGAAGACCCTCGTCGCGTGATATAACTGTACCCTCGGTTGTCCGAGAATAATAGCACCTCTGAGTGAACTCAGCTAATAATCAACTTGCGCCCATCTTAGTAGGCATATAAAACAGGATTAAAGAGGACATCAGAGAAAAGGAAAAACCGTGTCGTTCTATGAATTAAATGCAGTTTGTCGTTATTTTCCTGGACTGTTTTCGTATCAGCGAAAGTTAGGAAAATAGAGTAGATATCAAATGGAAGCAAGCAAACAGTAAAGAAGAATTTCAACCAGACGAGAAGGCGAGCTAGTGGCTTCTTCGCCCGTCTTTCTACTTCCGTGACCGTCGATTCTGAGAAAATTGTTCATGTGCAGTACAAGCCACGGATGATTTCAAAAATGCAAACGAAGAGTATTAGGGAACTCTACCTTACAGTGCCAAAACCAACGCAGGTGAATATGATGAAGGGCTTGGGAAGGAAATACTCATCCGAACTTCAAAGATGTTTACATGGATCGATATTTGGAAAATGCATAAGCTCCCAAAACACGTGCTCTGATCAAATCCTGCGAATATATTTACGAACGTGAAACACGACAGTCAATTGTCGTATTTGTTTGGAAGTTGAAATCTATCTTTAAAACTTTTTGTTGTAAGCCGATAGAGACACTGAGTAAATTGAGATACTTGCGAGGTTCTTAAGTATAAAATGAAAACCAAACGTTCTTAAGAAAACATGGCCTTTATGTAAAGTTGCCTCCTAAGACGGAATCTGTTAGCGAGCAGGCATTATGCCTTAATTCTCGACACGTCAAGTGGTAGAGCGTGTCGGTCGCTACAATTCTCAACTAAGTTCTTTTACTTTGGAACTGTTAAATTTGTTTTCTTATTCTTATTTCTTAATAATGGTAATAATATTAAAATTTTTATAGCGCCATTTCCCAACGGTTCAATGAATAATATCATTATTATCTTTTGGAAGTACGTTCCACACAGTTGGAGCTGACATCGTAAATGAGCGGTCCCTGTAGCCTTTTAGACTTCTTTTAAATTTCTTTTAGCTTATAACTGCACTTTGTTGCCATATCATATGTAATTTTGATCACAGCAAACTGAAATTGAAATAAAAGACCGTGGAACGGAGATATTACTGTATGGCCTGAGGTCACCGCAAATATAATGATTAATTCAGTTTGTCGAAAGAGAAAAAGACCTCTCGAAATAACACAAACACTTTTTTATCGCATGTGACTGTAACCCGATTTTTTTCCAATTGGATAACTAAAGGCAGATAACAACGACTAAATCTTCCCCTGAAGAACCTTTCAAAAACATCGACTTTTAACAAGTACAAAAAAATACAGCTGTTAACAGAAAACCTCCCATGCTTTTCTGGAGTAACTAGTAAACGTTATGAATAAAGTAGCTTTCGATTAAAATTGGACACAGTAAGTTCAATTAGCATGCAGTAACTGTCTGCTTAGTCTCGAAACTTATTGCGCCTTTCAATTACACGTAAACTCTGCTCAATCAACGTTTACGTTTTTCCCTGCCGTCAATCTTCTTATAGCTGAACTCTCAGGGAACAGATGCTAACTTTATTAGATTAAAAAGCTTGTGTTGTGGACTGTGATTGGTAGATCTGGATCTACTTTGTTTGCTTGCTTTTTTGCTTGCTTTTGTTACTGAATTTGCCCTGCTTTTCCTCAAGGTTCGCTGAATGTCGTCGCAATTATGATAGACGGTCGTGGCAAACGCAATCATTAGTTCGGTTTTGAACTTCTGAGCACGCGTGTTATTGAAAGGCAAAGTAATTGGTTTTGTTCGATTTCAAACCTCAAATGAAGTCTTTATAGAAGAAGGCGGGGTTTCGGAAATTACTTTGTATTTACTTTGTGTAGTGATACAGCTAGTGCAATTACTACTGTGTTTCTTATGAGGTGGCATCTTCAAATAAGAAAAGCTTTTAGTTGTTTCTGGCGATAAGAGACTTAACGCAAATGTTAATAATGGAGTCAGGTTTTTGATTATTTACTTCATTTTGCCATTTCCAAGACATTTATCCAAAACCAAGATTAGATTAAATCAACGGTTTTTGGTTAATTTAAGCTTAGCGGTATTATCCAGAGATTCAAAATTAACAGGTTATCAGCGAATGGTTTAGCATGTTACAGGTTACATATGAATTTCAAATCTTGTTAGGCGACGAAATGCGGTCTACCCTGGGTGGGAGCTTTTTTTTTCGTGACGATCGCGGTTTCGCCGCTCACAATCGCGGCTTCGCCACGGAAAAAAACCCTCTGGCACCCATGGTAAATGCGGTGCGGATGAAAAGTATATTGTCTTGTGGTTCTCTTAATTAAAATTGAGGGAATTATCTGTAAATCAGACAGAAAATCCCTTAACGGGTAGTTGTGGTTAAATAAAGGTTCGTTATATAAATTCTTCCCCGTAACTTGTGTTTTTTTTAGCATTCAAGCGACCTATAAATAAAGTAAACCAGGCTCTCAGCCAACCATGAAAGAAAAAAACACCTCGTGAACTCCACAATAACCGACAAAAACAGCAAATTGTACATATAAAGTGATAGATTACAATAATGAAATTCTGCAATAGTTTCAGCAGTCTATAGCTAAGGTATTTTTATGAAAAAGTAGTTACTGCTTTTTCATATAAAAGCTGTGACAAATTTGCTTCATGTACATTCTTCGTATATGATTCTACCGTAACGTCCAAGCAGCAAAGCAATGATGACTGTTATTTCATTTGTTCATCGATTACAATAATGAAATACTTCAACAGTTTCAGCAGCCTAACTCGTTATATGAAAATGTAGCTACTCGGTATTTTCTCAAAGCTGTGACAAATTTGCTTCATATTCTTCGTGTATAAAGCTACATAACGCCTGAGAGGCAAAACTATTAATAATATTGTCTCATCTGTAAACTATTGTTAACTCATTACCATTTCACATCTGTTCTATAGTTCATCTCATATAGTTACAACTGCGAACATCTTCCCATTGGCTGAAGTTTCTCACCATTGACAGTAATCTTGTTCTCTTTGTCCAAGTTGATTGCTTCCCGCTCAATACTTTCGGCGCCCTCAGCGAGCCTGCAGCAGAGCCCTCGCAAAGCCTTTCTGTAATTTGTACTTTGAGCAGCATATAAAAGTGGATTAATAAAAGAGTTAAAAAATATTAACACCCTAACAATTCTATGTGCAAGAAATAGTGATGTAAAATTCGGTTCAATTTTTGTTTTTTCAAGTGCGGCAACATACAAAAAGAAGCAGGCGAATGGGAGACAGAGGATGCAAAAAGCCACAGCTAATGAAACAAGAAGTTTCAAAAGCCTCCTCATGTTGCTCTTATCAGCTTCATCTATCACCGGATCAGAAAGATCCCATTTGAGCACTTTAAGAATGGAAAGATGACAAAATGAAATCAAAATTGACGGAAGTACGATAAGAATGATGCAGTGAGTAATAATGTAAATTTTCACTGTTGACTCGTGATCAAGGGTCCATGGTCGAATGCAAGGATACCGAGAGGAACCAAGTGTATGATCCCTCCTGTACTCCGTCCATAAACTATCTGGTAAGGTCAGGATGATAGCCAAAACCCAAATAAAGGCAATGACTATTCCCGTCTTCTTGGACGCGATATTCCAACTGCTGCTTTTAAACGGTTTCACAATCGCCACATAGCGCTCCACGGCAATTACACAAAGAGTTAGCACCGAGGCATCGAATGTGATGCAAACAATAGCGTTTCCAGCAAAAAGCTTGCAGACGATGTTCCCCATTGTAGCGTTGATCCTGAAATGATTTAAAGCGAAGTCGTAGACGCCAGGACAAAGAAGCAAGGTTAGCAAATCCGCTACAGCCAAATTCATCAGCAGATAGTTTGTTGCTGTGTGCATTGACGGCGTTTTACGCACGATTGTAATGACGATGCCGTTTCCCACGACGCCCAAAAACACCATGAACGAGTACAATGTGGCGAACACGATATCCTGAGATGTTACCTGTAAATGTTCGTGCGACCCGTTTAATTGACTTCCGTTCTGTCCGTTCATCGTAGAAGATCAGAAAAATGACCAGTAAAAACTGACAAACGCGAAACTTTTCGATTCTGTCTGAAGAGTTGACCTACACTCGATCTCGCTTGTAACTTGTAAATTAATATTCGGAACACACGTCCTTCAAGTAATGATATTGTAGTGACCTTCTCGGCACAGTTATCCACCTGTACGCTTTTATGATAGCTACGTGTCCAATAAACGGATGAACTTAAGCTTCATCCCTGATACCGTGCCAGCAGCTCGTGAGCCCGCGAACGTGTGGACAGGTGATGTTTGGGAAAACAATAAAGTGACAACAAAACATTTTATTTCAATTTTCGGTGTTTTGTTCGGAAGATAATTGAACATTCATGATTCTAATGAGTTCGTTCGCCTCAATCAGTCTGTAATAAAAAAGGTGAAATATTCTTTGGACCGCTGAGTACTCGATTCTTTTTTTTGTTTTTGTTTTTGTTTTGTAACGTATGAGGATATAAATAAAGTAAATATGCAAATCTTTTGAACCAGGGTTGGCTCTTTAAAGCCTTCAAAAGTTAATTACTCTTGTTTTGTTCTTCCGACTTGTAAGGGATGGGCAATTTCCGTTGGAAGTTCCTCATATGTGATAAATATTAAGGCAAGTTGCAATATCGGTTTACATACAATAGCATATAGATAATGGTTACGCTAATCGCGGCTTAGCTTAATGCTCTAATTTAAGTAAAGCATATGCTTGGATTTTGCCATTGCCTTAATCAACATTAAAAACGCCATTGAATCAAACACGTATGCCGCGGCCTTGTGTTGCGTATTTGTACAGCTTAAAGTTTACCATTGGAAGAGCGAAGACGAAAATCGCTTGGAATTGGCGTGTGGTCTGTATAATTTTTGATAAGATATAGATCATCGGAAAATAACACAATTTTACAGAAGACATTGGTTCCCTGCAAAGCGTCATTTGCTGCTCTTGTTATCAGCCATTTGGCAAACAAGCTACAGATGCCTTGATGAAACAAAGCAACTGTGTGTTTCGCACGCATCAGATTTAAAATTCATGCGTTTGTCCGCCTTTTACATGTAAATTACAAGCTCGGAAGTAGACTCAACTAGACTTATAGGGACATTAATAATATATTTGCTTACAGATAAGAAATATTGCTGCAAGACTGATAAAACATTAAACAGCTAGATGCTTCCCTATTATGCTTACGCGGTATTATTTTTGGCGTTCGATATTTAACGTCTTTATTTTGACAGGCAGGGTTGTGAATCCTGAACCATTATACCGAAAGCGGGCTGGTAATTAAAAAAATACAGAGATGGTAAAATGTTGTACAAGCTTGGTAATAATATACCAATCAATGGTGATGACCAGTTCCCGTCAGTACCTTATGATAAGGTCTTTTTTCAGCATTAAGATACCTCCGTGACTTTCACATGGCGTTTGAGATGGTTTCAAAGGTTTGCATCAGTAATAACAGACACTGAATTGGTGATAACACTGCTCTTAAGTGCCCTGTAATGCTTCATGTGGGGAACTCAAAATGACTACTCCAGGGGAGAGATACTTTTCGGCTCTCAGTTCCTCTCTAGTTTGTCATTAAAACCTTATGACCGGCATTAGTAAACGCACACTTAGTTTTTAAAAGACTTGTCATTCCGTCCTTGTACAGTTTCTGCTAACTTATCATAAGCCGCGTTAAGATGGCCGCTTGCATTACCACAGACTACAGAGAAACCGCTGGTCTGGGTATGCCAAGGGAGTATCGGACAGGCACTTCAGGAGAACGTAAAAGAGCTGAGTCACGAGATTTTGAGTTATTTCTTTTTTAGCCACGTACAGAATTAACTTTTAAATTGAAGGAAACCTGAAAATGGTTGTTTACTAAGATAGATAAACATCAAAGAGATTATAGAAAACGACAAAGGAGCAAGGATGGTTGAGGATGGAGAAGATTAACACGGATTACCGTGACAAACGACGAACTTGAAAGAATTAGGCTAAAACTTTTCTTGAATGCGAGAGCAATCAAAGGATGTACACTAGAGTGATATTTGAAAATTTCCCCTCAACTGGAGGAGCCTTTAGGCGAATGCAATTTTAAGAACTTTCAAATATCACGAGTATTCTAAATCCTTAATTGCTCGAGCTTTCATACAATAACTGATTTATTATACGACTGGGAAATTATAATCGTGAGTGCGTTGGTTTACGGTGCAGGGCAAATAAAAAATTACCGATAAATTGGCCTGCTCTCAGGCGATCAAAATGAAGTAATTTTCTCAGTTATATAATGAGGGACTTAATTCTACCACTTTATGTCACAGACCTAGATAGGATTTTAAAAGCTACTCATATGAAGGTTGTTAAGTTGGCAAAACATACCGTAAGAAGGGATCGATGGTGGTGCAGCAGAGATGGGTAGACATACCTGCATCTACCAGCGGGTGATTACCATTCGTAGTGGTTGAAGGAAAAGAATTTCTGTCCGGTCTTGAGACAAATTGAGAGGCCCAGCAAAGCTCTTCGTTATCGGTGCGGCGGTTAATTAAGTAAGTTACTTTACTTCAACTTGGGTTGATGAGGCTGATTAGGCCCCTAGCAAATTAAAATGCTTCAAATGCTTCTTGAAGGATTAAGAGGCCCTGCGCCTAAGAAACGACCGATGATTTCCGGCTAAAAAATAAAATCGGCCGATTTTTATCTCCCAAGTAGAGGTTACCGAATACTATTTAAAAATGAATTTCTTTTGTTTCAGTTTCGCTTTAAACCAAAAATATCGAGCCGCAAACTTTTTCCGTCTGATAGCAGCAAAATCAGGCCGAAAATAAGCCCCCACAAAAAACTGTTCAGAAATTACTATCGCAACGCAAAATAATGAGAAAACTACACAGTGTTGAAGAAAAAGGCCTTTTAATGCAATATCATTCGATAAAGATCAAAAAACTGCCGAAGCGATTAAAAAATAAAGTTTCAAATATTGCATACTAAATTAGATGGAGGTTGGAGCTGATTTTAAAATAATTATTTCTCAAAAGTTCAACGCTTTTGAAAGCAATCACAGTGATGAATTAGACATTGGAGGGATATACATCACGTTTCTGGAAAAACATTTTTCGGCCAAAGTATATTGACCTTGTACAAAGCGTTCAAAGTTACCGTGTTTACCGTTATCCTGCTACTTCGGCGAAACACTTCCCTTTTGCCAATACGGCCGTGGATGGCGTGGTAAACGCCACTTTAAACCTTGCTAGGCATACAAAGACCATCCTGAGTAGAAGGATGTAGAATTGAAAGAGAAAGGAAGATGAAAAATACGCAGAAAAAGAAAATAACTCGAAATCGAAAGTTGAATCTGGAAAATGTCGTGGCGTGACAGCGGCCATTGACGTCATTTGTCACGTCAAGTCGCAAGAGCGTGGGAAAACGAGTCTGCAACGTCCTTCGGGCGGTCAGCGGCTAGGGATCCAGTCGTGACCCCATAACTCAGATCACGCTGCGGCCAAAACGGTGTGGCGGTTGGGGACGTTTTTCTTTTTCAGTGACCATCATTTGTGAAAAATAACATAACATTGTTCCACCAAACGTTTTCTGGCCGGGAAAAATCGCTTTCCTATTTGTGCATTCGTTTGGATTCCGTCGCTATTTATACGAATGACGTCAATGGCCGCTGTCACGCCACGACATTTTCCAGATTCAACCTTCGTTAGCAGACGGTAATTTCGATTTATTTTCTTTTTCTGCGTATTTTTCATCTTCCTTTGTCTTTTAATTCTACGTCCTTCTACTTAGGATGGTCTTTGAATGCCTAGCAAGGTTTAAAGTGGCGTTTAACACGCCATCCACGGCCGTATTGGCAAAAGAGAAGTGTTTCGCCGAAGTAGCAGGATAACGGTAAACACGGTAACTTTGAACGCTTTGTACAAGGTCAATATACTTTGGCCGAAAAACGTTTTTCCAGAAACATGATGTATATCCCTCCAATGTCTAATTCATCACTGTGATTGCTTTCAAAAGCGTTGAACTTTTGAGAAATAATTATTTTAAAATCAGCTCCAACGCTCCATCTAATTTAGTATGCAATATTTGAAACTTTATTTTTTAATCGCTTCGGCAGTTTTTTTATGTTTATCGAATGATATTGCATTAAAAGGCCTTTTTCTTCAACACTGTGTAGTTTTCTCATTATTTTGCGTTGCGATAGTAATTTCTGAACAGTTTTTTGTGGGGGCTTATTTTCGGCCTGATTTTGCTGCTATCAGACGGAAAAAGTTTGCGGCTCGATATTTTTGGTTTAAAGCGAAACTGAAACAAAAGAAATTCATTTTTAAATAGTATTCGGTAACCTCTACTTGGGAGATAAAAATCGGCCGATTTTATTTTTTAGCCGGAAATCATCGGTCGTTTCCTAGGCGCAGGGCCTCTTAAGTTTTGTGAAAAAGTTGGCAACATTTGGAATTGTTAACACAACGGATTCACAGTATACAAAATATCACTAGGATAGTTTGTCTCCGTACTTTTGATTCATCTTTGATATTTTAAGCTAAAAACCCTGGAGACCACTGATGCTGATTTACACGCGCCAAGTTTTCAAAATCAGACTAGTTTTCCACACGCTTTATCTCTGAAACGAAGTCCGTGACCCCCATTTCTTTTTCATTTCTGAAACAAGTAATTTATTATCTCTCCGCAGTAGAGGTTTGAAGAAAATCTATCGAGTAGAACATTTTCGCGCGAACGTCCTTAAGTAACCATTGAACAGGCTCACCTTTAAGTCAAGCTCGTGAGCGGCGAAGAGCAAAGCGTTTCGGCGAGAAGGAGTCTGGTGAAGAGGTTCGCCAACCCCTATTAAGCGGCCACCTCCCATTTCCCCGATGGTGGCCGCTTAATAGGGGTTCGACTGTATTCGGTTCACCGATGACTTCATAAAAAACAACTCCCTACCCTCAACATTCTGCCCTAAAAATACCACCTACTGGACTGCCAGTTGCCTTCGAGATTTTAATTGTCTTTTGTAATTTCGCTACAGAAAGCTGCAAAGATCTGAAATACGTAAACATATATGTATTTGCCGACCGGGAGGTCCGTATTTAATGGGAAAAACTGTGCCGACGTCTTGAGTTAGGCGTGCGCCGAGGGCACAGTTTTCACAATACGGATCGACCAAGGCCGGAAGATAATGTGTTTATGTTTTTTCTCTGCGGTATTACTTAGAAAGCTTCTTTTGTGTTGAATTTTAATTAAAGCCGTTCAGTTCAAATCGGTCGGGCACAAAAAGCGATACTGCTTGCATAATTAATTGCTTGACTCTGTGCTGAATGTTTCGATTTTAAGTTGTTTTACGGCGTAACAAAACAGCATAAAAAGTTACCAAAGCTAGAAATTTCGGAGCAGTTCATACTTGAGGTCCCGATGGAAAATACGGATAACTTGAGTGCGCGCATTAACCAATCAAACTCAAGGATGTAGGATTTCGGAGCGCCGAGAAGCTGGAGAAAAAATAAATCCTGTTATCTCGGTAACTGCATTGTACGACGTAAAAACAAATGTTCTACACTTTGTACTTTAAGTAAATATTGCTTACACCACCAACACGAAACCAAAATAAAAGTTTCAGAGAATTATTCAGATACTGTTAGTAAATGTTTATCAGAAAAGGAACCTGCGAGGCTTCTGGTACGTTGCCAATGATTAACACCGATTGTTTTACGAAACATTCACTATAGCTACCACTAATTACAATTGAGCAAACTCGACAAATTTGGTAATAAAATTTTGTAATATAATTCCAAAGCTTGTTCTCTGTTTCTTCTTCAAAAGGTCGCTACCGCTAACGGTGACAACTCTAATTAACGATGTTCTAATTACTGACCAGCTCCCCGGTTTAAGTATCACCCTCGTGTTTAATTGCCAGCTGTTCATTTCAAGTTGGCAGCTGCCGAGTACGACGAGTCGTGATCCTTCTGGCCACAGGATCGAGCACAGTGGGCGGTTGTGTGCCTTCCGACAGGCTTTTCGTTAATCTCCGGGTAAATTTGGAGACTTACAAACTGTGAGAACATCCATCAGTGAACACGTAAACTGCTGATTAAAGTAGATAGCAGTTGTGATCTCAGTCCGGTGCGGATGATCGTGTTGGTTGTCAATTGTCAAACGTAAAAGCAATTGTCGGCTCTAATCAGAAACGATGGAAAATAACACCTCCAAAGAACTTTCTCATTTTAGCAAAGAAAGCAACTCAATATCAACTCAGGACATAATTTTTGCTGCGCTGTACGCGGGTATCGTCATTCCTGGTGTAGTTGGCAATGGAATGGTAATCACCATCGTGCGAAAAACGCCATCAATGCACACAACAACAAACTATTTACTCTTGAACTTGGCGGTGGCCGACTTGTTAACTTTACTTCTCTGTCCTGGACTTTATGACTTTGCTTTAACCAAAGTTCGACTGGAAGGATTCTCAGGGGATCTGGTCTGCAAGCTTTTTGCTGGAAATGCAGTTGTTCCAGTCACCATCAATGTAGCTGTTCTTACAGTTTGCACAATCTCAGTAGAAAGATATTTGGCGCTTCTGAGACCTTTTCAATCTAATTTGAGGATAAGCGAGGATAAAGTGAAATACGTTATAGTAGCACTATGGTTTCTTGCCTTCTTATCTTGCATCCCAGACATTCAAGCCAATACGTTTGACACCACATCTTCCAAATACCCATGCAAACGTCCTTGGAGTTTGGACGAGTATTTCCTCCACAAGCCCTTCATCATATTCACCTGTGTTGGTTTTGGCATTGTAAGCTCCCTTATACTTTTTATTTGTCATTTCGAAATCGTGCGCGGTTTGTATTTCGCAAAAACAATCTTCTCAGAATCAACGATTACGGAGGCAGAAAGACGAGCAAAGAGGCAACTGGCTCGCCTTCTTATCTGGTTGGCACTTGTGTTCGCTGTTTGTTCTCTGCCATTTTCTTTTTACTTTATTTTCTTGATCTCCGCCGATTTCAGGACTGTGCAGAAAAATTACGAAATATTATTCTCACTGCATAGATTATCTCGGTTTCTACTTTTCTCGAATTCGTTTTTAAATCCAATCTTGTACGCTTTACAAAGCTCAAACTTTCGTGACGGATTCAACTCTATTTTTAATTTAGGGCCACTCGGCTGTAAGCCTTGCGCAAAGAATAGGAATTCTGTCAGAAATGTAAGTTTAACTGGTTTTACTCAAGCTGAGGTAGCGGAAAATTATGTTTTGGAAACTAACGTTGATGTAATCGCAGGTGCTGAAACTAATGACTAAAATATGGCCAAAGATTCGTTTGCATGTCGCTCACCAGTCGGTTGTTTTAATTGAAAAACTCTCCAACTTTCGGAAATAATAAAATTGAACATCGGTGGTGAAAACTGAAAACTGACGACTGTTTGCGTAAGCTAATGTGTAATAACCGAAGTATGTTAAGTAAATCTGACATCTCTGTTCCCTGTACAAACAAATGTTAAATTAAGTTTTACACTGACATGTTCGTTAGTTATTACATGTAAGATACATGATGCTATTTGCAACTCATTGCAAATAAATTATGAGGGCTTTCAACTTAAGGCAGGGTTTTATGCATGAAGATAGGTATTTTTCTGGTAGGTAAAGTTTTGTATTTTGATCAAGAAATAGATAACTAAGAAATATGTAGTGAGTAATGTTGTTATAAAAAATAAAGGATATATCTGTATCATTTACATTTTAAAATTTGACAAAAGTATTGTTTGATGTAAAGATAATGTTAAGAGAAGTGATAAGTAAAATTTTGGTGGAAGTTCATTCAGAACAATCCGTCAAAATCTGATGGGACAAACCTGCTGGTTTTCAACTTCTTTGTGGCGAAATATATGTGTTCAGCTTGATTAAACGTTCGCAATACTATGAAAATCAATGTTCGGACTTTATAAATTGACTTAATTTTGCAACGATTCCAATACCATTTCATTAGTGGAAAGCGCCTGAAGCGCCGATAATCGAGCGGCGTTAAGTTCTAAATCTTTAAGATATTTTTTTGATCTTTATGTTGCTTTTCTTATTACTTGACCATTTGAAATCGAGGTTATTTGTAATTTTGGAACCCCAAATCCAAGTCTGATTTCGGTGGCCTGCATGCTAGTAGAATTTGGCGTTTTCAAAAAGACAAAAGGAACGGCAGACGCAACAATGTTGTGTAACAACAAAGGGTATTTTGAACCGTGAAATTCCTTCGAACTGCACCGCACTAAATGACTTTTTCACAAACCAGACTAGATGTACATTTAAGTTTAGCTAGTAAGATTCTGAATTCATCGGCGGCAAGAGAACATCGTTTCTTGTCGGCAGATAGTCTTGAACATGGAGTCTATTAACGAAGTTGCACGTTACACCAAGAGCCCATTACACGGTATTGTACACGAACGTTGATGCCAAAGCAAGTTTTCAAATTCGTCATCCAAATAAAGAGATGAAAGATCGATATTTGAAGTGCTTAATAACCTCGTTCCCAGGATCTCTGAGGTAGCCATCCAGGGAACCGTGAAGAAGAGAAACCCTGGAAACTAGGTTGGTGCCTAAGCTGACATTTCTGGTCGTTCCTTTTGGGTTCAGAGCGAGAGATTCAAGTTTGCAATAATGTGGGCTAGAGCTGTCACAAAACGAAGATCATTTGACAACATACATAATAGCTCCTTTGTTATTCAATATAAAATAATCTTTATTTGAAATTCGCAAGCATGAGGGCAAGAGGCGGTAGGGTAAACTTATTGGTGATAATAATCATTGCTTTTCTACTCAGATTGGCGATACCAACGGCGGCTTTGAACCAGCAAGCAGTTTGGAAACAGCAGCTCGAAATGTTTCAGGTTATGAGACATCTCATAACGGATTCTTCGTATGAAGCCCACAGTCAACGACTGAAACAATATTCAATGAATGACATTTCTCCAAAGGCGCTTGTAATCCTCAGAAATACTTGTCTGGTTGTTGTTATCAATGTTTATTTCTTTAAGTTCTGTAGGCGAGGCCAGCAATATCTCACATGGTGAGATCTAAGGGGGAAGAAAATGGCCTGTTAGAACGCTGAAACATTTCAAAACAAAGTCGGTGAATATGTACTATGTAGTTGGTTCCGGAAGTGAATTTAATTAAATAGTAAACTGAAGCAAATTATTAACTTGTCTATTATAAAACTACACGGATGTAATGACATTTATCTAACCAATGTCCTTTTAACAAAGTACAACTTTTGTAGAACTTGAAATCGGTCAAGATTTAAATCTGATGTAAACAGAATTCTCGGCTAATTCACCAAGTGGTGTTCATTTAAAAAAATTCTCACGATCATTCACTGGCCAGGAGTTTTAGATGAACTTTTGGAAAATAAAGTAAGACGATAAAGAATGAACAAAAAAGAACTTGACTCTTGTATACGATCTCAGTTATTTTCAGGGGATAAGTATTATACGCTACATAAATTAAATACAAGCAGCAAATACAGAAGAAAGCGTTGATTACTACTCAACTGAACAACTGTCGCATACCTCACAGCTAAAGTTCTTTCGATTTTCCTCTGGAATTGGTTTTCTGTAGTAGATGGGATCCGCATCGAATTTTCTATACACATAACTCAGCGGCTTGAAAAGTCTGCGGTATGTTCGCGTTACTAAGAAGATAGCAGCAACCAAGAAAACAGCAAAGACGCATGCAGCGTCCAAGGCAATCTGGTAGTGAATTTCAAACGTAATAGAGATAGAAGTCATTTTTGTCTTAAATTTTAACACTCTTACGTGGCAAAGTAGTTAATTTCAGTTTTTTTTTTGTTTGATCCGCTCGCACCTCGTTTCACATCAGATTGTCTGTTTCTCGAGAACTAAAGTTCTGACAAATAAAAAGTTGCTTATTTAGCGACATCTTTCGCTTGTTAAAATGTTGTCATGTGATTGGCTGATTTGAAAGACATCTGCAATTAGGCTGTTTGGAGAAGGAATAGAATCGCGATTATCAAGGGCGAAATACAGGCTAAAAACTTCGCAATATAAGCAGGCGATTCTTCACTTAACTGAAAAAGATAATAGTTCCAAAAACGTGAAATTTATCACGTTCAACTTTAAAACTTTGATCACACCAGAATGTCCTCTCCTGCCAACAGTGTTTTCGATATTTTAGGAACCACCAACGCAAACCTGTAGTGGGCATCCCACGCATACATATAGTGAGCTATATTTAGCGTACAATGCAGTATTTTTAGCGCAGTGTTACTCAATTTAGACTCAGACTCTAAAAGTTTCACTTTCGCTTTCGATTTTCATTTATTCATAGGAAAATAAGCTGGCAAATGAATTATGTATTTGGGGTAGGGATAGTATTGAGTTTTATGGTATGGCATTAATTATTCCTATTTTTGGAAGACTATCAAGAATTCATGTCATGTCCTTTTTAACGGGTTGGTTATTTAAGCCGGAGATTTTTTCCGTAATTACAAAGTTAGAGAACGTTTTGTAAGATATTACGCGATGATCCACAGCTGATCTAGCTTTAAATTTGTGATAAAAGTAATTTATTTAGATTATGATGTTAAATTATCCTGAAGTTTTCAATACAAAGGAATCAAACAAGCAACGAGAAATGGTGAAAGAATAATAATATGCGGTTTAATTCCCATAGAGCTCGCCGGACAGATGAATGCAGCAACAGTGCCCAAGTGATGCAAAACACGGGCAGTCTCTATTAGTCAGTTTGCCTGCTTTCATGCTTTTAATCGGATTATTTTTGTCATCAAAATCCAAAATGAAATATTAGTTTTACAAAACAGTTCGCGCATAACGCTGCGTAAAATAATGATCAGTAAATATTCACAATTTGTTTGTGATTCATGACCAGGCTAATTGATTTGAACACATTTCCATATCATCCTGAAAAGGTACGTGATGTTGCGAGTATAAAGTGATACCTGGGCAAATAATGTCGAAAGGAAGTAAACAAAGCGTTGGCGGGTTGCTTGATTCACGTACAGATGAAGCAGAACCAGAAAATTCAAAGGCCATGGCCAATTAAATCGAAAAAAAAAAAGAAACAAAATAAGGTGCGTTTGTTTTAGAATAAAAATTAGTTTCATCGGCTGATAACTGTCAGCTTTAAATATAGAGGAAAAACTGAGGCCACATTCGTTCTTATATGTTTTTGATCACTCGTTTTATTTCAACAACGCAATAGCGGTAGTCTTGAATCGCCCACAAGTCAAGCTTCGAAAGCTGAGCCCGGAATCGGAGGGAAATGTTTGCGACGCACAAAACCGAGTACGAAGTGAGGCAAATGAGCGCAAGCTCGACTTGTTTCTCGTGTGAAAAAACAGCACTGCGACTACGTATAAGGCTACAACTGTGAAGGGCTTTGAGAAAGTCTAGCGGATAAGATAGGGCTGGACTCCGTTTTCAAATTTCTTTAGTCTGAACAAATGCATGTTATTCGACGAAAACGACACTGGAGTGTTTCCATCGTAACCGTGTGGCCTACTAGAGGCTAAAACGAGCTGAAACGCAGATCAGCGTCGACGGGGTATAAACGTGTCACGAGCTGTCTGCGGAAATGTATGACTCTGTAATTTATCCCACACGGCGACCAACAATTAACGGGGTTTCATGTTTCACTAGAGTAGTATAATTCATGGTAGGGCACATTTAGTCGCCTTCCCCTTCACTCCTTAAATGTTAACCGCAAGCAAACAGCAGGAAATAAATGCTACTGTAACCGCAAGCAAACACAGTATATAAAATTTAACCGCAAGCAAACGACAGTAAATAAAAGCAAACTATATATGTGTCCGACCATGAATTATATCCCATACAAACATCCAAATCAATGAAGAAAGTGCACTCTTCGAGTTCTTTTTTTGATATAAAAGGCACTTCAACTATTGCATTTATTTCGAGACGTAACGAGTTCTGTTGTGTAGCGTTTTATCATTATAACTGTGACTAGTTACGTTACGTAACGTTATACTCAGTATAATAGGGAACGTAAGGCTGGTTTTCACCAGAGCATAAGCACAAGCACAAACATAAGCATAAGCACACAAGTGAACACAGCCGCGACATAGGCATAAACATAAGCATAAGCAGAATCATAAGAAGAACGAACCCACTTGTTTGTCTTGTGCAGTTTTCACTATTAACGCACTCCGGCGACATAACTGCCGGCATAAGCATAAGCACAAGAGAATCAGACCTGTTCGTTTCTCTTGTGCTTATGCTTATGTCGAGCGCATTACTAGTGAAAATAGCACAAGGCAAATAAGTGGGTTCGTTCTTCTTATGCTTCCGCTTATGCTTGTGCTTGTGCTTATGCTCTAGTAAAAACCAGCCTTTAAGGAAACCACAACGGCAACAGCAACGTCGCCAGTCAAAAGGTTTAATGAGCAATACAATGGCTGTGCACGTTCATTATAACATAACATAACACAACACAACACAACACGACACGACACGACACGACACGACACGACACGACACGACACGACACAACAGAACAGAACAGAACAGAACATAACATAACATAACATAATATAACAATACAATGGCTGTGCACGTTCATTATAATTCTTAATGTTTTGCCGCCCTCTGCAAAAAAAAAAAAAAAACACAAGAAATGACCAAATTCTGCGTTGTACGGAAAACGTGAACCACGGCATAGCGGATAATTTTTAAAATTTACATTTCGAATATTACGGTGTGTTCCATATTTAGCTTCGATATAGTTTTGACAAAGAGAAACAGATTAAACGACTTTATAGTGTCGCAAGATTAGTAGGTAAAATATAAATTCATTTTTAAATCGACATTTATTATTGTCCTCGCCGTCGACGTCGTAGCTATCCCTAATATATGTCTTGAATGAAGCTACCGCGTTACTGTACGTGATGAAATACAACGCGAAAACAAAAGCAAACTCAGATCCACATGCATGTGTTTTAAGGCAGGTGCTGACGGTTTGTGTCATCAGGTATATAAATTAATTTGCTATAGGTGGACTACGATTGGCGCAATAATATTAATCAAACAAAACCATATAAAAAAGAAAACAAAAACCAAATCCAATAGCTAATTTACCTGAGAATAAAAGTGAAGTCGATCGTGAATATCTCTACCTCGCTACAAACTGGCACTGAAAGTTATATTATCCCACGTGGCTATCTTCTCCCCATGAATCGTTGATGCAATTTGGAGGAAATGTTTGATGGAATATTGCTGTTCATCAGTACTAACACGAAAATATGAATGTGGATCTTTGAAAACAAGTTTAAGAGTACGAATCTGAATATGAAGTTGCCTGATTCGGGGCAGTTACTTCGTTCAAAAGAAGTTCGTCATTGTCAAGAATTTAGAAAACGTCTCTTTACACGTTAGCTGTTCTTAAAATCATCTCCTAGAAACGTTTTTCTTTGTTATGGTGTATTACTTCACCTCTACCGCCATCGAGCTGTGAAGGCTTCAAACTTCCTCCAATAAATTGAAAAATTAATCATACTTAGCCATGGTATGTCGTCTTATGTGCTACCTAAACACGAAGCGAATAATGTATATATGTACGGGATATCGAGTCCAGTTTTCTTGTATAAACGCTGGAAAAAAATCTGCCTTGTAGACCCGGGCTTATTGGAGTCGGCGTATATCGGGGCTGTCGTTTTTCATCATTTTTTGTGGACTAATTTTCCTGCCGTCACTGAATTAAAGAAATTTTACTTGAAGACCAACAAACAAGGCAAAAATGTCACGGAATTCGTCTATACTCTAATTAGAGGAATATTCAGTGGTACTCAGTCGAGTGTAAAGTGCCAAAGGTCAACTTTCGGCTTTGTCTCACCCCCCTATACAGATTGGTACTTTTAGCCCGTCTTAAAGATCTTGGAATAACTAGCAGACGTTTTGATCTTTGGGAATTAGGTACTAAGGGTTCGGGTTATGAAAACAAAACAAAAAACGCCGCACCTGTAAAACACGCCCGTTGCGTTGATTTCAATCTCAACCTGGTTAACGGCGCGGCGTTTTATTTGAATCCAGCTAGCCATTATTTGAACCCATGGCTCAGCTAAAATGGCGGCAATACGATAATCGTCAACCTTTTATTGATTTATGTACAAGAACATGAGTTTCTCAGAATATATGGAATAAACTAGCAGCAGAGTCTCAAAATTTTCTAAAAAATAATGGCAGCTTTGAACTATCAAACGTTTAAGAAAAGCCTTTTGGGAGTAATATCACAGTTTTAAACATTCTCTCTTTAATTAAATGAATGCACAACAAATTGTTCTTGGAATGAATCCCGTAGTCCTCGCATTCTTTGTTAAACTGTTTCTCTTCAAAGACGTCTATAATCTTCAGAAATGCTATGTTGATTCTTGCCATCAATCTTTATTTCCTGGAGTTCTGTAGGCAAGGCTGTCGAAGTCCCACATTGTGATGGAAGCTTGAAAATTAACGAGCACAAGAGTTATTCAAGACAAGTTAATTAAAAATAATAATAAAATAAGGGCGTCGAGTAGGAGCAAAACTGAGTTTTCATCTTAGTCTATTTGCCCGAAAGATGGTTTTCGGCAACCGAATAAGGAATTTGTAGGTAAAAAAATACCCTCACTAGAAATTTCAATGGCTTCAAAGTAGCTATAAGTAGGAACTTTTGCAAAAACGAAAACATGTAAGATGGAACAAATTTTTATAGCACGAAAATGTCGAGCTTTGTCATTTTGAAAATAAATTCAACTGTCGACTTATATTCAGAGTTTTCAGCCTGTCTATGCATCTACTCTCAATTCTTTATAAGGCGTTGCAGCGAAAACGTATTCGAGTAACTCTAACCAAAGTTCACTCAATGCGACTTCGACTGAAATCTTGAGCATGCGTACTGCTCCAACGCACGTTAAATGACGAGAGCAATAAACGTACAGAAAATAAGGAGTTGCTTGTTGAAGCTTTTAATTAATCTTGTTTTCTACGAGTGAAACTTATTTTTTTTGCGAGAAAACAAGTGATCATGGACTTAAGCCTATCGTGGTAAATTAAGATTACTGAACAACACTCGATTTGTTTTTGGCTTTTTGTTGAAATGCCTACGTATTCATATATTACACGCGCGATTAAACTAAGGCCTGAGAGAAAATATGAGCTTAGCTCGAAAACAACTGTTCAAAGTCACCTTACAAAGGTAGAATTACCTTCCAGTCTTTCTCCTCATTTTCCTCAGGAATTGGCTTCCTGTCCCAAGAAAAATCCATATTGTGTCTTTTGCGATTTACTGGCGTAAAAAGTCTCCGATATCCCCGCGTTACCGCAATGATGGCCACAACCACGAAAACGGCGAGTAAGCCAGTAGTCTCCAAAGTTTCCTTCAAGTTAATCTCAAAGTTAATTGCGAGAGAGCACATTTTTGTTAAAACTGAATGCTTTTACGCGATAGCCAACACCAGTCAGTATACGGCTTTGTAAGATCGTTTTGCGGGTCGTCGCGTCCAAAATCGTCCCTTAGTTCAAAATTAACATTCTGACAAAGAGTAACTGCTTATTTGACCTTAAATATGCCGTAATGTGATTGGCTGATTTGGGAGACATCTGCAAGTTGGTTGTCTGGCCTGGGCATGAATCGGGAGCATAAACGGTGAAACACAAGACCACAAGACCACTATGAGCAGGGTATATCCCATTAATTAAAGAAAGGGAGCAAGAGCTACGTAAAAAGTTAAATACCACTCATTAAGCAGCTAACATCACGCTAAATTTCCTTCTTTTCGCTCTTTTTCAATATCATTCTTCGCGCCTCCAACTCTAACTCATCGTGGTCATCCCACGCATGTCAAAGGCTATATTTAGTCCTCCACGAGGTATTTTTAGCTGAATTGTGCCCAAAATAGACCTATTTTTGTGACAGCCCTTAGTCAGCTCTTTTGTTTTATTTCTAGCCATCATTAATTTCAACTCTGGCTTTTATTGGCTTAAAAAATACTAACAGCTTAGTTCTCTTGTAATTGTAATTTTCAATGTTGAAAAAGTAGGGAAGGGTTATATTTACAAGCCTATTTAAAATCACCTTTAGGTGGACTTGGCAAGTGCGTTCAGTTGTTCTGCATTGGACAATGTCTCCTTTTCTGAATAAAATCAAGATGTCTGATCTAAAATGGTCCCGATGTGCCGTGGTTATGAAAAACAACAATCAGAGACCGGAATCGATTTAAAACCACCGCGGAATATACTCTAGTAAACAGTCGAATATATACTTATGCGGAACAACACCAATGTCACACGGACCATGAAAATTTATGCACATCCGATTCACTCTGGTTTTCATTTCCTATTTTATTAATCATCAGAAATGATCAGCCAATATAAACGGTAGGTGTAGAAATAAGATTTTTTAAAACTACGTGGGCATTATTTGTGAAAATTGACTATTGTCTTCGGTTACAGGACGAAACGTTACGAGTGATCACGTAAAAACTCTGAAAATACTACAGTACTACATAGGAGTCTAGAAAATTAAAAGCGCTTGTAACAGTGAAGGTACAAAATAAAAAACGAAAAACAAACTCAAACGAACCGAACGACCGAGCACCACCGCATTTCCTACTGATCACTATCACCTCTTTTCTTCTATCAATTTAATGAGTGCTTACCAGAGTTATCTTACAAAGCATTTCATCATTTGCACAAAGATGTTTGTGCGAAAACTATCTGATCCCATATTAATTTCTATCACATCGAAAGAGGGGTGTCATGGTTAAAAACGTTGGCCAAAATTCTAAGTAGGCAATTATGGATTTTGCCGTTCGTATTTGTAGTGTTGTGAAGTACAAACTAGCCGCATTCACAGTGAACAGTTCAACTGTAACGTCAATGACTGTCCGCTTGAAGACAGAACACGTTTTCATGCAATTTACCAAATTCGCTTTACAGGCAAAACAAAATGACTCATCGCCGTTATGATCTGTCAGCTGCGTCATTCTCCAGACGTGACTAAGCGATATGAAGAAAAATTACCAATTCAAATTTTTTTAAAACTACAGGACACCGAACAATCAGAAGGCTTTCACATAAGCAATATTTCATCCATGTTACAAACGTTTATAAGTTATAAGTTTTGAATTACATGCAGTAGTGTGATAGGTAAAACGAACAGGCAATTATCGGTGGTACAGAGTCTGGGTCGTACGATAGTTATATTGACCTATCGTTTATAATGAAATATAAACACTAGGTTAAAATGTATACAAAATCTTAAAAATTATTCCGCGGTTCTGTCCAGCTTACATTGGAAGGACTCGACAAAGCCGTAGTAGGATTACTTGCCGTTTAACTCGATAGAAACATGGAGATGTTGCTATCTACTTTATAAATTAACGAGACTCCATTAACTCCGATTGAGCTCCTATTCGGCGGGCACCCTTGCCCGAGTTTTATTCAAACACCAATGCAAAATGACCGGTGATTGTATATAGCGTCTTCAAATTTCTCCGGCGTAGGGTGGACAGGGCTTTGTGTATTTGGGTAGTTTCTACTGGACGCCAGAGGAATTTACAATGTAGCGCTGAATTATGTCCTTGAAAGAGTTTATTGAAGAGTGACAAGTCCGGCATACAGTTTAAAAGAGCAGGGGCTTAATTCCGAATACCTTACAGTCCTTACACCTTACAGTGGAAGTTTATTCTATAGCCCTACACCTTTGGGCATTTTTAAGTTAAAAATCAAGAACAATTTTGCTTTCTAAGGTGAAGCGCGCACGATCGTGTAACATCAGCAAATAGACAACAATTGGAGTGTTCAGTAAAGTTAGTTAGAAAGGCAGTCACTCAATGCCAGCCTTGTTTCCAAGGTTACCTTTGTGTGATGAGTGAGCAAGTATGAAAATTTCACGCATGACGAGGGAACGCGTAGAGTCAATAGGGACCTTAAGATACGAGGACGGGAAGGCCAGGACGGGAACGGCAGTGGACGCGGGAAACTTTCGCGGGTCCCGTCGTGTCGCCAAAAACAAAATGCTTAAGATGTGTATTTTTGCAAAGGACGGCGACGTCAATAATTCAAACATCCTTTAGACAATAAAAAAGATGGTAGAAATCTTATCCTATTAAGCTTAAACGATAGTGAACAGCGATGCTGAATTTATTTTTCTTTATAAGCGAAGCAAACATCTGTCAATATTTTAATAGAGAAACCTGAATTTCCGTATGAGAAAATTAAACGAACAATCTGATCGACCTGCTTCAGATGGCTTTTTACCACTGGAGCGTTTGAGAATTCTGTCGCCGAAGAATCCTGACTTTTGGTGAACATTTCAATTTCCATCTGTAATTGTAACAAGCATTATGAAAATAAAACAAACGTTGCATCAAGTTCCGGGTAGTATAAAAAAACAACAACTAAATATCAGTTTGAAAATGTGTATTCTATTTGCTCGACAGACGCTCCATGGCATTCATTCTTACAACATTTTATCGACTGTACTTACACTGATGTATTCTCAATGCATACAGTTTGTACCGAGCTTGCACACTCGTGACAGCGACTGAACAGTGACTGAAACACAAACGAACAGACGAGGAATATTTTTATTCACATTTTGGCATGTCAGCGTGGTATTCTACACTACAATTACCAAAAATGCGAACCTTATAAACATTCCTATCGATGTAACTAAAAATAAAGTCGATAAGAACATTTATCGGGGCAAAACAAGCGCAAAATACTCACGTTTTCGGTGCGACGGCTAGTCGGGCGAAACGACGTCCTCGACGAGACGAGGACGGCAGAGATTAGTGGAGAGTTCTCGTGCGCATGCCCCGTTGAGTAAATTTACTTCCGGTAGCCGTCCAAGCCCTTCCCGTCCTGGTATCTTAAGGTGCCTAATGATTTCTGATGACTGGGTGACGAGTTAGTCGAAAGTTATATTCTGGCGACGACACGATAAGGAGAGGCTCGTGGATGTCAAGGAAAGCTTATGAACTATTTAGGTATTAGCGGGAGACAGACCATTCTAGGTCACTTTTTTCTTCGATTATTTACTGCGCCTTTCAATAACATGCGGACTCTAAACTTCAAAGCTCAACCAACAAATGCGTTTTTCGCTACCGTCAATCAAATGTTCGGCGGCTCCTCCCAGCTTCGAGCGCACGGTTATCAATTCGTTGAGCACAGTTCAGACAACGAAACAGTGCTCGGCAGTAGTCGAAAGCTGGGAGCCGCCGCCTAACATTTGATTTTACGAACAATTGTTACATGCAAATGCTGTAGCTTATTTATTGTACCCTTTCCTCGGCTTCATTAATATATGAGAAATACGTACGCTCCCGATATTTTTTGGCCACACATGAAGGGCGTTTTCTCTGTATCTGGGAGTAGCACAGGTTCCACTATTAGAACCAATAGTTGTAATTTGTGCAGATACAGATTTTGTTGTAAGGATACATTTAATTCTGCATCAGATGACTGATTGACGCATCCTCAATAACATTTTTACATTGAATGTCTCGTGTTGGAGTTGTTTTTTTTTTTTACAGTCGAGTGATCTATGATTTGTAGTAGCCCAACAGGATTCCATGGGTGAGCGGGTGAGTGCTAATTTCTGGTTATGCACTCATTATAGGCTAAATCTGGAGAAAATGATAGTACTTTAAAATGACAATACGTCTTCAGTATAATCATGGATGCTAATAATAAGTTTTGGCAAATATATTTTTACATCTAGCTACATACAGATACATGGAGATTACAAGCCCCCTTACAACCGTTTTTGTCCTACTTTTCATTTCACAGGACTAATTCACATGATAGGGATGAAACTTTGTGTCATTATAAACCAGCTTCTTCTCAGGATGGTTATCCTTTCAAAAAGTATGGAACACTAGAGATTACTCTGTATTTTGTATTTTATCTTCTGAAGGTTTTTTTTCTCTGTTCTTCTTTTCGCAGCTTCCATGCTTCCGTTTAAAGAGAGCGACAAGGACACCACAGATGTATTTAATTCTCGAGACGAGATTTGAGCGACGTGATCTGCAAAAGCAACCAATCAGGAACAAAACCGAAACCAACCAATGACTTTAGTTGGCTTACACGTATTTTCTCGCGCTTCGCATTCGTTGCATGCTATGCTTTCGCTTCAAGATTTGATTGGTACGCATTTTCTATGATGAGCCGGTTTGGAAAACGCCCTAATGTAAAGAATACATCAGTGACACTAGCTAGATGGACAAAAGAAATAAAGAAACAAAGAGGTTTCCTTGCTGGAGAGACGACTTCATGGGACACAAGATCCCTTTACAAGTAGGGCCTGTTCATTTCCCATATGTTGTGTTCCAGGTTTGTTCTGCAAAAACAACAACAACAAAAAAGAAACGTCAAATTTCCAGCTCCAATACACATAATCCATTCCCGAACAGATTGACAGACCTTTTGTTTAATGTTAGTAGTGAGAACTTGACGGCCAGTGTATTTGCTTGGCGACAAGTCGTTGATCGGTGAAGTAGCTTACAGTGATGCGCGTGCCTCTTAAATTTTCGAAGTGAAAGCTTGATGACAAATGTGTAGTGAGAAAATCAAACTTACCAAATGTGGACTCGGATGTATCGTGAGGATGTGCGTTCTTGTATTTCTCTACAAGCTCATGCTTCAATAACCCGTTAAGATCCGCGTTTTCCTACACGATGGTATAGTAAAAGTGAAAGTCGTAAAACCAAAAAAAGTAAGTTAGTATCACACTAAGATACCCTGCATTATCGGTCTTCTGTTCCATAAATAATTGGCAACTGTCTAAATAAAATTATGCATTGAATTCCTTTTATATTCTCCAACTTAAGATAATTTTCCTTTCTTGCTATACCCTGATTTGACTGAAAAACGCCATAATATTTCAGGAAGTTCATCGACACGCTCTTGAATTTCAACGACGACTAACATTTTTTCAACAATATAGGAAGGGTGGGAAATAACGATCTTATTTTGGCTTCTGTTCTAATTAGCCATTATGGTTGTTGTTGTCGAATGCCATATGAGAACTGTAGATACGGAAATTCGTTAAAGACGCTTTTTCCTTCAATCCACGTAGTTCAAACATTTATTTTAGTTGTTTCACATACCTTGTTCGGTTCGTTAGCAGTCCCTTTCATATACTTGGCATTTCCTGACGCGTGAGGAGGTTTTAACGCCTTCTGTGCCTGATTTAACGCTTGCAAGTCAATTCCAACCAAAGGCTGGCGGACCACAGGTGCTGGAGGAACTTGGTGAGGTGGCATTGCATGCTGGGAAGGTACAGTGCCAAAGGGTCTGGGTATAGCAGATGAGATGCTGACCTTGTTACCACTAAGAAGCTGTTTATAAAAACTCTGACGAAGAATGAAAAGCATGGAGGTCACAGTGAATAATGACTTCCGCGGTACGATGTCAATACCAGTGAGTTTGGGGGAACTGAAATGTTTGGATGAATCTGAACCATGTAGCGAAGATTGACGTAGGGACTTCAAGGCTGTGGTCTAAAAAAATTACGAGGAGCCGAAAGGTTCCTAAGCATGAAATCCTGGGTGCCCAACACGTAAGAGTGAGTTTTTCCAGTCGCCCAAAGGCGAAAGTTAGTCGCCTGCGGCACCCGGGCGCTTCTAGTCTGAAGTTGTCCTAGACTTACTAGAAAGTCAAAGATTGTTGCTGGCTATGTGGATGACAGGACACTAGACGTGTACATTCTCGTCTGTCTAAATTCGCGTAATTCACACAATTCTTACCTTACTCAGAGCACGCACGGAACGCGGCGAGTTAACATCAGCCTTAGCAAACTCCATCAAGACGTGGAACATTTTATCCTCATCCTCCAGGGGATCTTAGAACGAGGAAAACATGTAAATGAAAAGCTATGCAACAAGCTTTGCAAGGAAAGTGGCCTTGTTTATATGTACGTGCATGCAGAAAAGTGCATCCACGACCAATACACGCAAACTGAGTCATCGAACCGGCGTACTTTCTGACCAAAGAAAGACACGAGGTAGGACGAGTTCCGAAACTTGTATGTAATTTCACTGACTGACCTAACGTACGATAACTAGTACTTGTATTAAATTTAACCAGCGACTGCGGAGGTGAAAGCGAGGGGAGAAAGAACAAAAAAGACCGCTTACCGTGTGAGTGCGGATCAATGTAAGGATGAGCCAACAGATGTGGAATACTGTAACGTTCTTTTGGGGACCGGCGAAGACATCCCTGAAAAAGAGAATTTTAAAGTACATCAGTCTGTATCTGTCACAACATGATGACACGAATGCGTTTACAAAAGGAAATTGATGGGAAATGTCAAATTTGATAACATTTCGAAGACCAGTAAAAGAGAGTACAGTAAGGGTTATATCAACAATGCGAGCAGGCGCACGCCGCTTACTGCCCGAGATGGTAGGGCGTGAAAGTGAAAGAGTGCTGTAGGTGGATTGCATCAAATTCTGAGGGACTGAAATGTAAACGGCTTGGAGGCCTTAATCAATGGTAGTAAAAACGCGAAAAAAGCTGAAAAGAAATCCTCTTTTTATGACCACCAACATGGCGACTACGATGTCACATGGAAACAAACAATCGGCGCGGACCATTCTCAGTGAAAGGTCAAGTGCACAATTATACTTGTTTAGCTACTTCCTGATTAGTTCATGCCAAGTCGACTTATCAAAAAGTAGCCATATTTTAACCTTACTTCTCTGCAAAAGAAGATGCTCTCCGCTATTTCTCTAGTCCCCTCTCTTTTCAGTCCCTTCTCGTTCTTTCAATTTGAATCTGAACGTTGATAGTCACCCAAATCAAATTCATTTTCAGAAGGAAAGTTTGAGGCAAAAAGCCATTCGACGTTGACCTATCAGTGTCAAATACACATATCCACGTAACGAAACTAACCTTCATGACATCAAGCAGGCGCTTGTCTTTGATATCTGGAAACTCAATCACGTGTGAAGGATCCATAATACATTGCAACTTGACAACGTGATTGGTGATGTGTTGGAAAGGCGTCTTGCCATAAACCATCATATACAGGATACAGCCTAGGGACCACACATCGCTGGCTCGCCCGATCTTGAGGGGGAAACAGAAAGAGTTAACACAAGTCAATAAGGCCAAGGTTATGGACAAGGGTGTGATCTACGAATGGGGAACAATAATTGTATTCAGGGAGTGTGGTGGGTTTGACCAATTACCCCCAAAAATTCCTGCACAGCAAAAAGAAAGAAAAAAAAACTGATGAAAAAAGAAAAAAAAATCGTGCAAGGGGAGCCACGAGAAAAAATAATCGAGCAAGTGCTTTCTACTTATCCCGTGAACAGGCTCCGGCTGCGAGGACCAAAAAGGAACTGGCTGAGAGTGAAGTGGCCGAGAGGAGAACGGTTTTTTTTCCGCTTTCTCTTCACCCCATCCTCGACTAGAGAGCCTGTTCACAGGCTACTTTCTACTATATTCAGGTCCTGTTTTTTGATGTTAAGCTATTGTCCACCGAAAAAAATCATACACGACCAAAAGGTGAGAAAAACATTTAATATTCCAGAAAATTGCCCAACTCCGCCCCCCCTCCAAAAAAATAATGGTCCATCCCTTATAGAAGCTGAACTGATACAGTCTTAATGTCGGCGCCGATTCGGATGATACATCTGAACACCGTTCAATTCTGTCACATGCGACTTTTGTAGCCCCAGGCAACTCCATATCGTATACAACTTTCATCATATGACCTCGACTGCATACATGTATAGTCCGTACCTTCATTCTTGGTTTTGCATTTCCAGCTTTGTCGAACCGAGGAGCGTGAGATATATCTTGAAATGCTTCTGGAGACATAAAGTTTAACGTGCCAACTTGTGTGTTAAGCTCTATGCTTGTCTTGTCTCCCTATAAGAAGCAAGAAAAATCAGCCTTGCACAAGAATTACGTTCAAAACTTCGAGGATAAAATACCCAAGTTTTGAATCAATGTGAACTATTTTAAGCAACAAGAGCGAGCGGAAATGAATCAGAATTTGGTCTTTCTCCTCCGTACTGCTTCGTTCGTTTTACAAAATCCGCTGTGGGACACGAGTGCAGGCGCAAAATTAAAAGAATAACCCTGCGCCTGCACTGCCACTCACATCGCTCAGCGTATTCTCCCAACCCCCAAAATACCTTTGCGCGGATTAAGGCCTCTGCGGAGGGGGGAGGAATTTGGTGGTATCCGTTCTACTTACTTGTAAAGCATTAGCGATCCCGAAATCGATAAGTTTCAGGCGTCCTTCCACCAAAAGGAAGTTGGCGGGCTTTAGGTCACTGTGAATAATTCGCGCCTCATGAATCACGTGCACAGCCTCCAGCATCTGCCGCCAAAACACCTGAAGTTCGTTTTCAGTTATTTTCGTGCGATTTTTCCTCAAGAAACCAGCTAGGTCTATACTTCCGCATTCCATCACCAAAATCAGGTGGCTCTTCTCTTGGCTAAGTTCCCTGTAAGAAGACAGTGAAATTTTTATCGTTGAAAAAAGGTTTAGATTACTAGCTGCGCTGTTATACAACCTGGTGGTGGAATTTCTTCTGATATTCTACATTGAGAGACTGACTCTTAGAAGAAGGCGATGCGCATTTGGAAAGCCGAAAGGGAAAAAGCGAGTCAAAGTACATATAATTAAATGAAAAAAAAGAAAAAGAAAACACGAAAACTACCAAGTACATTTCGCTGAAAAAAGGAAGAATCTGGCGCAGAAAATTGTACAGGAAGTGCACTTGTAGCAGGGTGAAGGAAAGAAGCAAAATGTTGAGAGAAAGCACGTGAAGTGTAATACACGAGTTCAAACACCTCCTGCAGATCTGACTTTCTTCAGAAAAGTAGGCCTAATGGGACAAAGCCAACAAAACTACACATCCTATACAGTCTAAGAATTGGATGATGTAAAGCTGAGGAATTCCAGACCGTGCGTGCACTCACCAGTCATACAGCTTGACGATGTTATCATTTCCCTGCAGTCGCTCCAGCAATTGAACTTCGTTTATATAACTCTGAACTATGAAGTCGTCAGCTTCTTCTAAATTCACGTACTTTATTGCACATATTCTTTTGCCATCGAATGCTTGGAACACCTGTAAGTGTAATAGAACACATATAGACACGAGATTCGCACTAGCTCACATTTACTGTGATTTTACCCTTTTAATCTCTTTGTTTAATACCCTTCGGGTCTGTTTTAAATGATTTGCTATGTTGTTTTTACTCTTTCTTTGCAATGAACCTCCTTGATTCGCATTCGCATCGTTCTTATTCGGCCATTTTTCCTATTTCCCGATAACTTCTTGAACCTTTCTTGATTTCTCTTAAAGATTCGAGCTTTGGGGAGTGTATAAAAAAGTAAATGTATACAAAAAAATTAGGAAAACAGAGAGACTGGTTATAGATTAGTTTTACGTTGCCACCATCGTCGTGCAAAGTACATGTAGAATCGAGATATTTTAATGACTGCAGCAACGAGAACCTGTCGGGGAATCTTAAACCACATTTATTGGTGCACGTACTTGTAGGTGTACTCTAAACGAAACGACATTTCCAGCACCTTACATGTTAGTGTAAAACAAATCACTCTTTTGAAAACTAACCTTGCTGGACCCTCCCTTGCCAATAGTTCCCAACTTCTGGTACGATTTGCCCTTCACTACAATAGTGTCCTGGGGAGCCTGGGCGACCACGACCGCAGGCCTGGCAAACTGCATATCTGAGGGGTATCCTGGGACGTGACCAACACTATGGAATTGAACTGGAATCGTTGATGGTTGGCTTCCGTGACTGACTTGAGGAGTATTCTGTTGAGAAAAAGAGCCATATCCAGAAACAACTGGTGTGATCGAACTTGACGTTTGTCGCTGAATTGTACATGATCCGTTGATGTTGTTGGAGGGCGTAACCACTTGCGTTGTTGGTACTTGTTGCGGCGTTTGCTGTCGGCTTAAATTAACAGCATCCGCCTGCTGTCTGCTCAAGTTATTTAGCGTTGCTGAATGAGCGTTTGTAGCAAATGAGTGCGACCCTTCTTGTGTACCGCTATTCTGCTGCTGGTTACAGACTTGGCCTTCTGTCGTCTTTGAAGTGAAGACACGCTGTGATTCAACAGTTGCGTTCCCTGTATCCCTTTCCAGACTGTGACTGCAGGCTTCCTTTACGGGCTCACGAGTATGAAGTCTTTGGTCGATCTCACGGTCTGTTTCCGAGTTTGACGAAGCAGTACGTGCACTGCTACCTTCCAAGTGGTGTTCCTGGCTGCCGGACACCACTGCTGGCTCAAAACTTTGGCGAGACTCATCCACGGTGTATTCCAGTTCAGTAATTCCATCCAACTCATCACCAGGTTCTCTCACTGCTGGAAGCGGCATCTTGACTCTCATTGGAAGACCAAAAGTTATTCCTGCCCCTCCCGGGCCACGCCTTGTCTTGTTGCGCCGAACTGACAGATTCATACAGGCTGCAAGACTGTCTTTACCTAGTGTACAAGTATAGGAAAACTTGACATGAACAAAATAGCTTGGTCAAATTTCTTGGGATCTTGACTAAACATACTATGACTTTTCAACAGATATGAGTATCTGTACTATAGAGGTAGAAATTAGATGTCTTGAGTTTTAATTACTCTGGGACCGAGTGAACTGCCTGTAAATATATAGAGGTGACATTGGAGGTGTCCACAAGGATAGGTTGGACTAACCTGATCTGAAGTCTGGTGTAGATTTTACTGATGGTTTCTGAGTGGACATGCTGCCCCTCTGCCAGTGATTGCCAGTGGATGCCTGGAGGGGAATGGTGTCTGCCTCGTCACTGCTGCTGCTGCTGTTACTCCGTCTACAACTTAGCTGCTTCTTACCACAACTCTCAAGGACACTGGGAAGCTTGAATGATATCACAGCACTTGTGTTGTCAGAAAATCTTGATGAGCCAGTTAATAGTGCACTATTACCTGTTGAGCTGTCATCACCTTTATTGGGTGCAGAACATGACATTGATCAATGTTTTAGAAAATACTTTCCAAGGGAAGAGGACAATTTACTCCAAATTTAACACATGGAGTATACCGTTAGGATCCTACTCTATTACCCATTGCAGTTAGTACTGGTGCCACACTTTTCAATATCAGTGTATCGTTCAAGTAGCATAACATACTGCAAAGTCTGGAATTACACCCCGCCTCCTCTCCACCTAAATAACACCCCTCTTATCGGCCAAATGTTGGAACAAGCACCCCTTCACCTCCACCATTTGTAATAATTGCAAAGATTGAATATAGTCTTGGTCATGTTTAATCACTGTACTCATCAGCATTTTTTTGCAATCATTGGTGTTTCTGTTCATTGCGTCTTCGCAGTACAAGAAACCAGTTTCTTTGCTTTTAAATTCCATCTTAGTTCCTTCATGTGCAAGATTCCTTCTTTCAATATTTTCACTATTGCTGTGTTTTTAATGTGTCGCTTTCGTTGTTGTCGTCATCATCATCATCATCATCATCATCGTCATCATCATCATCTCTTTTCACACCAATCTAAGCACTGATACACACAAGGCCTCTTCAAGGGACACTACATTTACTGTACCATAATATATAAACTGAAGTCACCACTTAAGTGTACAAGTATGTACCTTTACCTGTACTCAAAGGTGACAAATCCACTGATGACTCACTACTCTTTTGTTGCACTCTGTATGCAAAACCAGTCAGCTCCTCACAGTCATCAAGTAACACTTTCTTTCCTGCCACAAAGTTATCATAAGCTTTTATCAGCAACTCTTTGGGCTGTGCCCCAACGTCCTTTCCTTTACGTAGCAGGCCTCGACATTTGCTTTTGTTGCCTGCAACGAAAAAAAAGGTTTGATCTGTTGTGTGAAGTATGTTGTATATACAGGTATATAGGTTATGCAACTTCTTTCTATGTGCTTTGTAATCATAAACTAAGGTGGATTAGGTCAAAAAATGCAAAATAAAAAAACACCCCTCATTCAGGTTAACCCTTATATAGGTTACATGACTTATTTCTACATGCATTGTAATCATAAACTACAGCTGTAAGGTGGATTAGGTCACAAAATTTAATTTAAAAAAAACACCCCTCATTCAGGATTCAGTTTTCATGTGCAAATAACTAATATGGATATATGAATATATAATATGAAAGGAAGAATTGGATTCAAACCTGTTGAAAGCTCAAACTGAGCCCAAGCAACAAAAACAATAGCAAAGTGTTTGGCATTGCTTCTTGCCAACTGGAATGTACTCCTTGCATCATCCTCAGATACTCTCCTGTAACAAACAGTTACAACAAAATCATTATCACAAAGTTTACTTTTCTTATAATGTGCTGGTTTTGCACAAATTTATAAGAATTTTTACACCCTACCAAACGTTGCATCAGTAAATGACCATCAGGTCGATCTTTTGACAGAGTTACAAACTGGAGTTTGAACATGCACAGTGAGCAATTTGTTAAGGCACTGTCAGTAACAGTAAACTTGCTCCTGAGCATTGTTGCTACATGTATATGTTAACACTAGAGTGTTTTTGAGAATGCTTCTTCTTCTTCTTGTGCTATTTCTGTTATGTAATTATACAGTGTACATTAATATCTCAACTTAAATGCATGCACTTGAGCATGGCGACTGGACTGTTAACAAATAATAATTACAGGTCTTGAGGAGACACTAACGTTTGAAGTTTTGCAAAATCCACAAGGAGTTGAGCATAGGAAAAATTCTTCTTATTTTCCTCAGCTGGAATCTGACTCACAGCTCTTTCATAGAGATATAGTAGATGACGACAGCTCTCATCAGTAAGACCAGCAGCTGTCTTCGATTGCTGCAGGGCCAAAAATTCCAGCCATTCTTCAGGTCTGTTGCCATTACTTTGAATTTTCTGTATTGCTGTGGTCTCAGGATCCATTTTTATTATTTTCTATTGACTAACAGCAAAATGCTCAGCAACTAAACTTCAAATTTTGTCAGCATAGGCACCAGTAACAAACCCTGTTAGGAAACTAGAAGAATAAAAAGGAGTTACTTCATAAGACAGAACAGTAACTATTGAATGCTACTTGTTGAATGGCATGAATCCATGTAACTGCAATCCCTGTACCTAAACATTATCGTTTGCATACAATTTTGTGAGTCTTGTTCTGTTTGTAAATGATGTTCCTGTGTGAAGGATTTAAAATGAAAGACATTCTATGCACAATGACATACATGTAATGGAGCAATAAGTAAACCTGTCCTTACTTGAACTTTTATTGTTGGGAGAAAAAGATTCAATACACAATTAAGCTAAGAGTCACATATTGTTCTTTCACACACCTTTACACTGAACTAATCCAGCTACACATTCTCAAGGTTTATTAAAACACAGTAAACTTTATAACTTTAGCCTATAGCTTATATTATTTATGTAAAATTATGAATTTGAGTCTGACATTGTGCCATACAAATATACCCCAGGATAAACACGACAAATATCAGCAGTTTGCCTTGTGGGCCATCCAGGTAGGAACGACCCTGAGAAAGAGAGCTTTTTAATCTGTGTGACTGTACAGTGAGATTGTCAAGACTGCCCTCACCAGCATCTATATATACCGTAACCCAGCGTGATCAAACAATAAGTTAACTACCATCAATTGCTATCGGCCAATCGATGACCAGTTATCGATAATCACAAGCTTGATTCCTCAGTTGCCATTGATTATTATTGACTATCGTTTGCTGTCAAGCAGATTGTTTTTGATCAAATCTCGATCAATAATCTACCCGCATGGGTAATTCAGTTCGGGTTGCGGTCACGTATGTTCCCGGTGACTTTTGCACAAACAGCCCAGGGAAATATGTGTCAAGTTATTTTGACCATCAACCAGGTGGTAATTAAAGGGTACCATCCATGGCAATCGATGACAACCGATGAAAATCAACGAGAATCAATAACAATTGATGATAATCAATTGCAATCGATTGCAATCGATAATAATAAAACACAGATTTTTGGCCCATCGATTGGCCATCGATTTCCGATATCAATCGATTAATTGTTATCGATTGTCATCGATTGCCATCGATTGATCACGCTGGGATATATCAAGACAACTTAAACACAAGTTTACTATGTATCAATTCTTGAAACGTTCTCTATAGCTTGTGATGTCCATTTTATATAGGTAGATGGAAAAAGCGTCCATAAAACTTTTAGAAGTCTTCAACAAGCTTCTACAGATGTAAACTTTTATGTTGATCGGTCAAATGGACTTTTTGAATGAGCGAATTACCAAATGAACACACATGCATATTAAGCTTCTATCCTGCCAGCAACAGTTCTTTGTTTAAGTTTCTTTGCGTAAATTGTGCAGTCCATATCAAGCAAGACATAACAACGTTTCATTGCGGAAAAAAATTCAACGGAATGGTAAAGTTTCGAGGTACTTACCACGGCCATGAAAACTACCAAGCAACCCTACGCCATCTTGTTTCTTCTTTGATGTTGTTCATGGATTCACGTGAAGCCGTCTTCGAAAAAAGCTGTTATTTGATTGGTTTAGCGAAGTAAAAGAGTGATTTTGATTGGTTGCTGGGAATTTAAACCGGAAGGCGCGACGCTAGTGCGATTCGATATGTCAGCGGTCTCAATCTATAGAATTGCAAAATGGCGGACAAAGAAGAGCACCTTTGACAAAGTTCAGTCTAAATATAATGCCAATTTGCTCGCTCTCCCTTTGAAATTACAAGGAAGTGTAAGATGGTAACATCGAATGCGTACAGAAATAGTACTGGGAGAGCAATGCCATGTCTCGCAGCTTGGTTGACAAGGTTATAAGGCTGTGCGAAACTCGAGGATTTTCAGTGGAGTCACGCGTTGAAAGTTCACTTGGAACAACATGTACTTACCAGTTTGGACCGCTTGGTACAGAGTTGCGACGTAACTTGAGACATGCTTGGTGGTTTGATGTGGTCAGATCGAAGGGTAATGTCTATGGTTTTGAAACTACAAGTGAACTCATTATCCAAGCTCCCTATGAAACGTCTACGACTAGCGAGAGAACTGCAGCACGTCTGAGCGAAAATGCTAGCACTCTAACGCAGTTCTTTAGGGTTATTCCTGGAATTAACTTACCTTTTGGGGCTGCATGGAACAGAAAATACTTCAGGAAGCCTGAGAGTGATAATTACATCCTTAGGTATTTGATATTTTGCTGATCGTCGATCATCTGAAAGCTTCTTGATCGGTCAGTGTGAAACGCTGACTACAGACTGCAGATCGGGGTAAAATGCAGACGAGGGTAAACTGCAGACTGCAGACTAGGGGTAAAATGCAGACTGCAGACTACAGACTTTTAACGTATATATAATTTTATATTTATTATCGAGTGCTAACCATAAACAGGGCTATGCAGGGTAATCATAGTGAAAGTCTGCACTCCGGTTAGCCTGAATATCTCTCAGGTTAGCCTGAGTAATGCTCTGGTTAGCTTGTTTACAGTTAGCTCTCAATGATGGAAATGGTAACATGACTAATTAAAAAATCTACAGTCAGCAGTCTGCATTTTACCCTCAGTCTGTATTTTACCCCTGGTCTGCAGTCTGCAGTCTGTGTTTTACACTGACCAGTTTTGAGATAGCTTCATGGCAATTCAGAACTTTCCTTGACATGCATTGGTGCCTGAACCTTGATAAAAGTGTAAGGATCCTTTACATGTTCCCTGTATTAACAGAGTTTGACTGCACTGTAATGTACTGGGGTAATTGGCCCCTTTGTTGTTGTGGCTTAACTTCACAGCTCAAATTGTAACTCGTTTCTCAAAGACCCCAAGCTATACAGTCTGTTGGTCTATTGTTATATAGTTGTTTCAGATCAACCAATAATGTGCAAGAGGCTTTGACTTGTCACCTTATTCTTATACAATGATTGAAAGCTTTTGGTTGACTTTGTAGTCCCTTGCAATGTACAGGTCTTGTGAGAGGGAAGTCATGACCCTTCAGTATTTTTGTGCTGAAAACAAAGTGAATGATTGGACAAATCACTGGAAGAGACAGAGACTTGTGTGGTGGAGAAAATTTGCAAATGTTCGCTCTAATTTCAGTCTTAATGAAGAACAAATGGATCTTGAACCTGGTGTAAACCATCAGACCACTATACAGGTAAGGCATGCTTCACAGTCATAGAGCAGCACTTACATCAAGTCATGCATCATTTATTTCTACTAACTAATAATTTGTTGCTGAGCTACTGCAGAATTTTTTAAGCTTTGCAAAAAGTTGCGTTGCGATGCTAGTCCATCGCAGGGTTACCCCCAGCATTAAATTCGCCAGTACTCATTTATACACCTGGGTAGAGAGAGGCACTGTGAGAGTAAAGTGTCTTGCCCAAGAACACAACACAATGTCCCTGGCCAGGGCTTGAACCCAGACTGCTCACCCCGGAGTTGAGTGCACTAACCAAGAGGCCATTGCACCTCCCATATATAATACATGTACTTGTTATTTATTTGTTTGCTATCATTGCAACGCCAATGTTTATAGGAAAGAAAAATGCAGTTGTTTGTTTTAGGAGACTTTTAATAGATAGGCTGTTTGGGAAATGTAATGGCAATTTGATCAAATTTATTAATTTCAAATTATTATGTCCTTCCCTTCATCTGTGCTTCAAGTTGTTGCTGTTGTTGTTGTTTGCTTCCAAGGAGCAGCAACCAGTTCCCTTTTGTCAGTTTGTTGTCATGAGATTACCTCGGAAGATCATTGTATTTTGTTAATTTTCCATGTTTGGACCTCTTGCAGTATACCTTCCCATGGGGAAAGGAATCAGTTGACTCCATGACTGTCAGCTCTGACCTTCACAAGTACATGACAGATGAAGACTGCAGTGGACTCCCTTTCAACAAGGAATCAATGCCATATGTAATTCAGATCAAAACTGATATAAATACAGGTAATATAAACCTTCATGTAGCTATATAAAAATCTGTGTAACATATGTCTTTTTTTGCTACCGGTATTTGTTATTTGTAATGGTGTCTTACAGACCTGAAGTAAAATTTTCCTTTGGAAAAAAGGAACATTGTGTAGAAGTAGACCAGATTGTTGTAAAACAACTAAGTTGTGTTCTTTAATTCATCCTTGAGGCTGATGCCTACATGTTTTTTTCTAGAGTTTTTGCCATCTTGTGTTCCTTATCAATCAAGTACAACTGATTGTTATTTTAGTAAATTATTGACAGAATCTGAATCAGAGGACAAACCTCATTCAAACCTGTATGATGTTGTGATATACATGTATATTATAGGGTAAAGAGGATAGGATAAATGTTCTTATGTCGTGAGAAGGTTCTTCAAATAAACATGTATCCTATATATATATATATATTTTTAGGATTTCTGGCTTTTTTGATGGATGCATATCAAGACAAGGAGCGATCCGATTCTAGTGGCAATGTAAACCTCTGCACAGTTCTGCACTTACATCCTCAATTGGCTCCTGTCAAAGTTGCGGTTCTTTCTCAACTCCCTCAACAAAATGAGCTTTGTGAGGTTGCACAGCAGTTGTCATCTGAGCTTCGTGAAGCAGGTAGGTGTAGATGTAGTAGTCATGTATGTCTGTCTAACACTAAGCAGGTGTGTGCTTTTGGGAAGGTGCGAGTAGGCAAAGAAATGGGTTATGGTTGTTTTGTCTTGTGACACAATGCAACAATACATTGACTACATTGAGAAAGAACATGATTGAATTAATTAATTAATTCATCTTCAACTAATTTATTTGGTAATGGGTATTCTTTATGAGGGCCTTGTGGGAAGCAAGTGGAAAGAAGTGACGATAAAGGTTAGAAGAACCACATTGTATCATGTGTGTATTATCACATGTAAACAGTAACGATGAAATGTGCTCCTTGAGCTTTATTTGAAAGGTAACTGATGAAAATGTGAGTAGAATTAAGAATTATGTTGGGTACTCTTCTTCAGTCATGTTTGAGTTGAGTCAGATTTGTACCATCACCTGTGGTTTGTATATGTGTTTGGTAAATCATGGTCATTCACTTTGTGTGTATTACATCATTACTATTATTATCTTAGATAGTTTTATCTTACTAAAGATTACAGAACCAGCGTACTTATGAGACGTCTTTATTTCCAGGAATCAGCACGCAGTGTTCTCTACGCGCCAGTGCAGATCAGTGCTATGCTTACCAGGATGAAATTGGAACCCCATATTGCATTACCATGCTGGACTCGACACTCGCCAACGGAATAGTGATGCTCAGAAGCAGAAACACGACTCTTCAGGAATACATGCACGTGTCGGACATTTTAAGCACTGTTAAATCACATCTGGGATAGAGGTGCGCATGTACCTCTTGCGTGTCGTGACCCCACGCTTGATGCCACGCTTGGTCTGTCTAGCAGGCTCCAGTTGTTCAAATATTGGGATCAAAATTTTGTTTTGTTATAGTGTAACTATTCCAAGCAAGTCCACCCAATAAAATGAGTTTGGAAATTGACCAATAGCAAAGCGTTTGAGCTATAAAACGAGAAAAATGGTTGCATAGTTATTGCCTCTCTAGTATGCAACTTGCTAAGATCAAACATGTCTCGGAAATCTATTGTTGACAGCTGAGGTTTTCATTAGTAAGGAAAAGTCAGTCGTCAGTCGTCCTAAAGTCCACCAGCAGTCGACTGGCAGTTTTTTTTTCGCGGAGCTGTTCGTCACAGTTATCAAATGCTGTTGGGTGGAGTCGCATTGACCCACTGGTTAGTAAGGCCAGGCAATGTGAAAACCAGCTTATATTTGTTTGATAACACAGCTTGCAGTATGTCACCCTACATGTAACCCTTCTGAGATGAATGTAGTCCCTGAAAACTTCCATGGATGTAGGATCACTTTCAGATAACTCTCGATCATAAGTAAGGAGCGCCGGAGTTCCCTTCTCCAGCCACCCAAAATAGCTCTCGCGAGGAGCACTAAATCAGGGTTGCCACAGGTCAGGAAATGGTCAGGGGAAAAAAATCTTCAAGGTCAGGGGAAAGTCAGGGAAAATTGAAATAATTTAATACAGCTGACTTACTGGAAGAAACATTTAGGGTCACTGATCTCAACGATATTTCTCTCTAATGAAGAAGGAAAATTTGTTGAAAACTTATCAGTCTTAATGAACAAGTGGAATGGTTGGCTGTAAGTTGAGGCCAGAAGCTATTACTAGGTCTGACATTTTGTATTTAGCCGGGGGGTTACTCTCTTATATGGGCTATATAGGTATGTGCGGCCCCTAAGGGTAGGGTTTTTCAGCTGTTTGGGTCATAAATTGGGTATCGATTATGGCCATTTTGGTTATAAATAGGGTATGGTTTTAGCACTCTAGTCTTGAATTGGGTATGTTTCCTAGAAGAAGCTACCCGGAGGGTGGGGGGTGGGGGGGGGGGGGGGAGTAATTAGGGAAATTTGATTTTTATCAGGGAAAAGTCAGGGGACAGTCAACAAAATTTTGAAAAGTGATGTCTGGCAATCATGTAAATTCAGAAAGTGATGGGGACACAGAAGCCATGGTTGTCATATTATACTAATTAAAAAAAGCAATCAAACAAACAAAATATATCTTCTATAACTGCAGCTGTGTCTCTGCGTATTCCCAAATGAATACGCATTTATTGCCCGTCCTATTCCTCTAACTACTTTGAAATCGGCGAGTATAAAAATTGTGTACCTTTACTTGACAGACTAAACTGCCTTCTTGCTAATCGCTGAACCTTATTATCGCGGGCGCAGATACTAACCCAAGATGGCCGCCGAGAAATGTGACGAGATAGTTAAAAAAATTTCAGTATCATCGGGCCACGATTTAGTGGTGGCTTTACAAGATTTAAGCGCCCTTCTAAACAGCCCATCCTTTGGTCTTCGTGAGTTGGCGCCATACATTCCGGTGCATTTGTTGTTTGGCTGTTTGAGTACGACAAACGAAGAGCAAATCTTGTTGTGCAAAGGGATTTTGAAGAAACTCCTGTCTTTAGAGAAAGCAGACGCGGTTATAACACATTACCATGATTTTGTTATCGAAGGCTTGAATCATCCACAGTTTGAAGTCCGTGAGTTTTGTCTGGGCGAGCTGGAAAGATGCTCCACAAGCATCAACGGCCTGTTAGCACTGCTGGATAACGTGGATATCCTTGTTTATACTGCTCGTGCTCTGAGCGACGAAAACCTCACCTGTGTCAAGCTTGCCACAAACACGCTCATCAACACCGCAAAACACGACTCAGGTCTGGAGATTTTGTTTCAACATCAGATTCAGAGCGAATTTGACGAGCTTCTGACGAAAAAGGATGTCGTTCGTTTCAGGGTTTATGAGTTAATGGTGTCAGTTCAAGCTTTGTCTGAGAGAGCTTTTAAAAGCTGTCGAAACTCTGGAGTTTTGGAGAAGTTGACAAAAGAGCTAGATGGAGATGATATTTTGCTCCGATTGAATTGCATTGAACTTCTAACGCAATTAGCTGATTCAGGAAAGAATGGGCTGATGTTTGTTGAAGAGAGTGGCATAGTAACAAGGCTAAACAACTTGTTGATAAGTGCTGAGACAGACCCTCTGATGTCCCTGATGTTGCCGAGTAAGATTTGTTTTACAGTAAGAATATAATACACAAGCCACGGATTTCTAAATGAACATTGGCAATGGCCAATTTTCTCCTTGAGATGTGCCTGCAGGGAATCATTGTAGTTGTATTCATCAAAACAAATATGCAGTCCAAAATGATGAATACAACTACCATGATTCCCTGCAAGCGTGTCTCATGAAGGGAATTGGCTATTGGACCCTTTTAAGAAATTGTATTTGACGAAACAAGGCTAGTGAACACCACATAGTTTACTGTACATGCAATAATTTATTGAATTTGATTGATCAAGTCCAATTTTTTTAATAATAATCTTAATTATAAAGATGAATTGTAAACAATAGCCTCAAATAGTTTATCTGTTGGCCTTAACACATCTTTATTATAATTTGGCATCTCAGAATTAAGGACACAGACATGCATGCAAGTATTCATAATTTTATGGTTGAAACAAAATTAAAGTTCCTAATTACTACATGACATTTAGAAAAATCTTGCAATAAGTTTTACTTAAGAAATTGGAACTGTGCTGAGAAAGGCAGAGAGAATTGGCAAGTCTGAGCTGATAATGAACTGTGTATAAGGGTAACTTGAGGCAATTTATTTTCTCGTCAGGCATTATCAGATTCTTTGGCTATCTGGCACAATCCAGACCAGCAGAGGTGACCCAACAGTACCCCATCTTCTTGCAGACTGTCTTCTCCTTCCTGACAGCTGCTGATCCAGCCCTTAAATTGATTGCAATACAAACAATTGGTGTTGTGGCACATTCTGAGCAAGGTCTCTGGGTAGTGTTTGATAACAAGGCCCGCAATGATGAGATCATGAAGATCTTATGTAACAATATCAACTCCTCTGAAGCAGATGTAAAGGGCCGATCACTTGAAGCATTGGCATTGATTTTTCACTCAGCTGACATTCCTTCTGAAGATCTGGCAGTGCTCACAAGGTCACTCTTTAGCTCCATGGCATCTAATCCCCTCCAGATCCTGATGGACGTTTCCAAGCAGCCTTTTCAAGATGTTCACTGTGCAGTTTTGAAAGTGTTTAGAAGTCTTGCTAAGTACAAATGGGTGCAGGAGAGCATGACAACTTGTCCAGGTAAAACAAATAAGAACAGCATGTATCATTTCTAGAACAGGTTCTACCTAAGGTGGCCTGGCTGCCTCAGTGTAGGTCTAGAAAAATTTGACAAGAAGTCTTCATTTGCGGTGAAATAGACAATGCCCACAGCTTGGAACTTCAGCAGTAATTTTTAAAAATCCATTCCTTACCTATCCTTATCAGAGAGAGGCAGTTGAGTTCCTTTTTGCTTGGCTCCTAGGCACTTCCCTTGCTCTATAGTAGTAATTCCTTTGCAGTGTTAATTGAGGATGGGATATGTAAATCTGGTTTTATAATTATGATGATTTGCATGTCATGCAAGTATTGCAAGGTCTAGTATGTAGTGACTGGGGAACATTTTGGGGTCAAGGGGAAACAAAACTTACGGTTTCCGGTGGGGCCAGTCATTAAGAATGGCTGACTGTTAGGATCGAGAAACGCCGGTCAACGACCGATTTGGCAAATCGCTCATATTTTGCCCAAAGATACCCTTAGGTGACCTTATTCTAAAAATCATATTATAAGGTTTCAGCGAATTTTTATTTTTCAGAAATTTGCGAAAATTTGAAAGCGCGGTCAAAGTGCGGTTTTTCGTGTAATAAAATGACCGAAATAAGGTGCGAAGACGAAGCGCTGCTTAAGTCTTAAAATAAATTCAATTGACTCCAAACTTCACATAAACGTGGAACAACCACTCTAATTTATTTCTCGTTTTAAACTAATCTCAGATATGTTGATATAGTGGTTTTCCAAACCATTTTAAAAACACCTATGAAGCGTGTGGAAAATAACAGCAAAATATAGGTCATGTTTAACAGCATAAAAAGGCATCTGGTACCTCACTTTCTGATTATTTTACTTTACAGCCTTAAAATATCATTATTAAACATATACCATGCCAAGTCTCATGCTCGAACTCGCAGTATTTCCCTTTGAGAAAAACGAAAATCTATGTCAATGTTTTGGGCGCAAATAACACAATAATTATACAAAAACAAGAGACAAATCAATTTCAATGGCGAAAGTAAAAGGCTATAATTATTTAAAAGGCCGTCATTTTTACTGCTATCAGTAGAAACATAATGTCCACTACATAAAAACTGTTTTTAGACGTTTTCGATCGAAACATTGCGCGTTTACTTTGCTTAATTTCCTGTCCGCCGTCATGTCTAGTTTGTCACCGTGTGTATTTCCTTTATGTAAACAACACTGTGAATGGTTGTCATAACAAACGCAAAGAGATTTTCTGGAACCTCGATGTTTTCGATTCTCTAAAACGCTTTAAGTTCGTTAAGACACAATAATGGGTCAACTTGGAATGCTGTTTAGCATGAAGGACGTTACAGGACTGTAAATTAATCGAGTTGAAATATCTTAAAACAAATCAAAATCGCGCCCTTACGCTAATTGCTAAACAGCCGATCTCCGTTCAAGTCCAAGAAGTCGAGAGGTTAATCCGGTAATGTATTACCGGTACAGCAATAAAATCAAACCGAGGTCATCAACAGTGTAAGTTTAAAAGTGTAGTGGCAAGTTCGAAATAAATTTCGCCTATATAAATTGGAAACAAGAAGTGAAACGGTCTGACCCGAAACAAATAAACTAGATATTAATACGACTAATTTAATCCGAAAACGTTACAGAAAACATACCTAAAAGCCGTCGATTGCCCTCAATACCAATCCACATTGCCTTAAAGAGGCCAAGCTTTCTGCTGTAAGAATAGGAGGCCTTATGAATCTGTTTTTATCGGCAACCATGCTGCGTGGCTGATATTCGAGACTCAGTAAAAGTTGTCACACAACCCTACGAGCAGCCCAGTCACGCTTTCACTGCTCTCGCGCAAATGCTCAACATTTGGCAATTACAAGTTTAAAGTAGTGACAGTAGATTGAAATGCGCTTTTTAAAACTCTCCTATCCAGGAGCAATTATTTCTTGTTCTTGAATTCTATGCTCCTGGATAGGAGAGCTTTAAAAAGCGCATTTCAATCTACTGTCACTACATTAAACTTGTAATTGCCAAATGTTGAACATTTGCGCGAGAGCAGTGAAAGCGTGACTGGGCTGCTCGTGGGGTTGTGTGACAACTTTTACTGAGTCTCGAATATCAGCCACGCAGCATGGTTGCCGATATAATAAAAACAGATTCATGAGGCCCCTTATTCTCACAGCAGAAAGCTTGGCCTCTTTAAGGCAATGTGGAGTGGTATTGAGGGAAATCGACGGAAAACGTGTTTGAGTTGGGAAGTATTACAAATCTGTTTACCGAAACGTTAAATTTTTCCTGTATAACTATCCTTGAAGGCCCCCTTCTATCCTGCTCACAAGAGCACCAGCACTTAACATTTTCTCTGGATTTCTTTTCCGCAGGATTTCTTGAATATCTACTGGATAGGAAAACTGAAACGGACAAAGCCGGCAAAGAACTGAAGTACGAACTTATAGCAGAACTTGTGAGGTCTCCATTCTCCAAGGAAGTGTTTGATAAACCCTTCCATTTACGGCTCCGTGAATATGAACGTGAAGGCCCATTCTATGTCCAAGCACAGGCAGCTGTGGCTTTCGAAGGCGCAGACTAAAACTTTCGCTTTTGTTTTACACTTTGAAGGGGCTTTTTCCGAATTAATTTCGGTTTGATCATTTTTAACGTGGATCATGATACTTCTGACGACTCTTACCAAAAAAAAAAAAAGAAAGAAAAAGAAAATACAAAAACAAAACAACAATAATGAATTTAAAATAACATTGACTCAAACCCTCGCTCTGGAACGACTCTATGCTAGCCCAGGTTGTTCGAAAGGTGGATAACGCTCTCCACTGGATAAATCACTATCTAGTGGAGAGCGTGGTTTGTTTTGTTAACACTTATCCACTGGATAGCGATTTATCCGGTGGATAGCGATATCCACCTTTCGAACAACTGGGACCGAGGTTTTAAAAAAAAACCTTGACGAGATAGAAAGCGATATCAAACAGAGTTATAACAATTTATCAAGAAAAGAGGAATTGCCCAAATTAACGTGCGGCAAGACTTTCTGCAAATCAAGTGATATGAATGTTAGCACGAAATGTTATTATTGAGACCTGTGATTTTTGCCACGCATATTATTTTTCCGCAGGAATTTAGATTAAGTTAATCCAATGAGAGTCTACCTTGCTAGTCAGCGCAGCAGGCGGATAGCTAGTCATGTAATCCTTTAAAGCTTTAGTCGATTATAGTTTTCCTGAAAGCATCCAATCTTTCAGCTAAGCTGTTCTGCTCTTTAGCTTTGCGCAAAGTTCATTCTCACATTACTTTAAGTATTGGCAAAATTAGGGAAAATGTGTTTATACTGTGTGCATTTGCTCCTTGGTGCGTATGATTTACAAGTTATGAGTATTTAATAGGGCCGTTTAAAACTGTGTTGATAACCTACATAAATTATGGTATGCTTTCAATCACTTGCATTCTTATTTTCGTTAAGAGCATGTTTAATGCAAACAAATAAAAGTTAAACTTGTTATGAGGTTAATGGTAACGTGTTGTTTGGAATTACTGTCATTCATTGGTTCATGCCGGGAAATAGAAATCGAAAGCTTAGACCGACCAGTTACCTGAAAAAGACCACAAATGAATTTCCTCATTGTAAAGGCCTGAACGTGGCACTGTGTGGCGTAACATGTTGCGCGGATTTTTCCACTCTGTTGCAAAAGATCAAAGAAAAGAGTACTGCACCTCTCTGGTCGTGGAGAGAACCCTTGCTTTCGTTTGTTTTCTCGTTACGCACAAACTGAACGGATAACCTGAAAAACACTTTCAGACTCGTCTGGTTAGGTGATATTTAATAGCAAAAACAAAACAAACAAACAAACAAAACAAAAAAATTACCTAAATCTGTGTTCGCACAAGAGAGGGCATCCTCACTGGGTTCACCAAGAGAGCATGATCTAGATCATTCTCTCTTGGTTCACATAAGTCACACAAGACAGGTTCACGTAACATTTCTACCAAAAAAGCAAATGTAGTTACGATTACAAAACTGCTGTGATGTCCACGTCCTTTTTGGTGATGCATTCGCAAACTGTCCCCTAGGAGTCCCTCAGTCCAAATCTGTAGATTTGGAGGTTTGAGATCAACCTCGTTCTCAGGACTTTTCACTCCCAGTCTCTAAGGAAAAAGCCCTGGTACCAAGATTGGTTTGAGCTTAGCCACGAGTAAACAACTGACACTTCAGCCCGGTATAGAGGGTCTCAATCGGGTGGTGGCTTTCACGGCTAATGGTTAATTTATTTTCCTTACGGTGGAAAGAAATCCAAGAAATTAATTACCAATGCTTTAAAAAGTTAAAAATTAACTTTTATTGTTTAGAAAAGTTAAAAATTCATTTTGACTACTGTAAAACATTCCTGGGTAGAAAAATGCTAGCCTCTCTCTAATTGTGCGATTTTAAAGAACCATTTCTTTTCAAATAATTCAACTACGTTTCTAGCGGAAAGTTCAATCATTAATTACATAGATTTACGACAAGATCAGCTCTGTAATACTAAGAATTTTGTGTTGAATCCTGGAATTTTCTCACAAATCATTGGAACAGGTGATTTGCATGATGGCGTCGTTTAACTAAAAGTATCAGAATCCTTTACGATTTCTTTTTCTCCTGCCAATTGGCGCAATTGTCATTTAAACTCCAGTGTGGTTCAAAAATAGGGATAGTAGAGGAAAAAAGAAGTGAATTCTGGTAGTTGTAGCCAAATGTAGCCTGCGTTGCAGCCGAACTTGTCACAAAATGCCCGGTATGGAGCGTATGCACATGACGTCATGGCAGCCATATTGGTGTTCCGAAACAATGAAACGGCGGCCATGTTTGTGTACCAAACCAATCCTGTGGGAGTTCAACTCTTTTCTTATGTTAACACTTTCTTTTGTTCTAAAATTTGCATGGCTGCTGGACACGTGAGTGAATACGCTCTATAGATTGTCTGCGACGCAGGCTAAGTCAAATGACGACATCGTGCAAGTGTGCTATCTGCAACTATTTTAGAATATTTCACTCTTCTACGTACAATTAAAAGGAACAATCTTCACATAAATAAAAGTCATAATCAGTGAAAATTATGCTAATTAACTCCAGCTAATATATAATTGTTGACAAGCAATTCAGGATTCAAAGGGTACATAATGCAATCCCCAAGATATATTGATTCCAGTGTATGCTACTATACTATCCACTCGAAAGTGGCTTTACAGATTCCGCTAACTGGATGTTCTACGTACCATTTGTTCTATTTATCATCTGTTCTATGTACCATTTTTTCTTTTTATCATTTGTTCTATGTCTCATCTGTTCTATGTATCATCTGTGCTATTTATTATCTGATCTACGTACCATTTGTTCAATTTATCATTTGCTCTATGTATCATCTGTTCATGATGTATCATCTGTTCTCTGTATCATTTGTTCTATTTATCACCTGTTCTATTCATCATCTGTTGAGTCCTTGTCGTCCTATGGCATGATGGTAAAAGTCGTAGTGTCTTTGTTATATTTGCTGTGCTCTGAGCAAACCCAAATAGCTCCAATCCCTTCACGAGGTTCCTGTCGTAACCCGCCAAAGTCGTCTATGGTTTTAAACTCGGATAGAAGTTTACGTAAATACTCGTAGCTTTCACCTCCCACTCGATACCCACGATCCGGACCAGATAACGTGCTGAGGTCCTTAAGTTGTCGAATGGAGTCTGACACTTCTTGCATGCTCTTGAGAAATCCATCCATCTGTGTATACAACAGTTTAGATCGGGTTCAGTTGGGTCATGGGAGCATTGTTTGATAATCCACTGATATAAACGCCTGTGAACAGGCTCTCTAGTCGAGGATAGGGCGAAGAGAAAGCGGGGAGAAAGAGGAGATCATAAGAGAGAGAGAGAGAGGGGGGGGGGGGGGGGGGAGAGCCAGTTCTTCCAGCCGTGGTCAGAATCTTCCAGCCAGAGCCTGTTCGCAGGCTCAGCTACTGACATAAACATGTCGTAAAACAAGGAGTTAGACGTTTAATAGTAAGTAATTAATCTGGTAAGAGCTATAGTTTGTGACATGATGAGCAGAGGAAAATAGTGAGGCTAAAATTATACACTTACTTTAAAGGTCGCGAATTTTAGTTAGTTTAGGAAAATGTGAATATGAGAGCCATTGTCAGGCACCTCTTTTCCTTCCCGTTACAAAAACGAAAAACCCACTTTCTTTTCCTTTTTTGGTATTAACTGACTGCAACCCACGGTACCTAAGTATCGACCTCCATTCCGTGTATGTCCTCTGCCTTTCATTTTTTTAAAGACTCGTTTCACGCAGAGGCCGCCGTATGGAGGGAGCGGCGGAAGAAATTCAATCTCACGGGTTACCAATATTATCTTCGGTGTAAACTGATGGCATTACAAACCTCTTTGAAGATATTCTTCCATGGAACGGTGCAAAGCATGGTTCCACTCAGGCCAACCGTACCAAGTATGTTGTTCAGAGTTCCCTCAACGTCAAAAAGGCCTAAGCCTCTGGCGAAGTTAGCCCCAGTCGAAAATGAAATAAGAAACTAAAACAAGTTATCATCCCAATTAGCATCAACATTAGTCTTAAGTTCAGCAAACTTAGAAATAACCCCTAAAGGAATTGATTGAACTGCTAAACACATTGAAATTTGCGAACTGGTCAGTGAGCGTCAGTAATTCAGAGATTTATTCCACATCACTGCGTAGAACTTACCACTACTTCCCTGCCCCAAACAACCTCTTGTAAACTGTCGAGCGCATCGATATTTGCTTATTTGTCCCTAGGCCTCCAACAAAAGACTCAATCCACAGTCTTTGTGTTTATTCGAACTAATTATATTAGTGAATTAGGGCTATCGCTCGAAATTAATATTTGATTATAAACAAACTATCTTGTCGGCCTTAGGCAGTATATTTGTTGAACCTCGTTGTCTCGAACTCAAATTACTTTCTATATATGGATATGCTTTACTCTGTTTTTCTTTTTTCTTTTTAATAGTTTAATTGTTTTTACCTGCAAGGCAAACCGCAACAGTTCAACGCTTTCCTTGATTAGGCCTTCAGCTGCATTGGTCTCCAGCATGTAGCCTTTGTGCTTGCTGTGGTCAAGAAAGTGTACCCCAGTCCCATCTCCATTTCCCTCACAGAGTAGAAACAGCCTATACTTTGGCTGACCATACGTCAAAAGCATTTTGATAGCGTTGGTATTAAAAACAGAAGATCTCTGCAACTCTGGTAAAAGACAGACGGTCCTTGGAACGTCGCACTAAGAGAGGCAATGTAAAAGTGCGGAAAAAATGGTTAAGAACAACAATCTTTTCGTTAAAAAATAATTTTAACATTTTGACACAATCGCATTTTAGAGAAGTAACACCTGCGACTCGTCTTTCAGGTCTCATATTACACCAATTTCGTTCCCAGAGCCCACGTGTCTTTTGGTCAGCGCCAAGACACGGAGCTCAGGAATAATCAATTTCCAGACTCCAAGATTTTAGGAGTTCCGGTTTCACGGCGCATGCGTGCCACGGTTTAAAACATGGCAATCTCGTTCCCAGAGCCCACGTGTCTTTTGGTTGGCGCTGACCAAAAGACACGTGGGCTCTGGGAATGAGATTGATATTACACAAGCTTTAATTCTCTGATGTTTGAAAGTCGTTCAGTAACATTTCTTGACTGTTTTTATCATCATTTCAGGCAAATATAAATAGTATGCATCAATCAAATGTTGCTTGGAAGGGTGTAAAACTCAGTGGCATGTTGGTCAGTATTATATGATTTTTTCTAGGACTGACGACTTGCCTTTGTCCCTCATGAGTTTATTTTTACGATATTCTTCTCAAAATGTCAGAAGAATAAAGCAAATCATATTCAAATTTAGGATGCTGCCTTGATCGAAAAACTAACAGTGATATTGAAAACTTTTAACTTACATTTTTTAAGTCCATGAAAACCTTGGTCATATCTTCAAACATTGCTTTGATTCCCTTTAGCAGCGTCTCGTCCCCATCACCAAAGTATCGCACCAGGGGTCGTAACAGCATGTCAGTTGAGGTGGAAATGTCCGCTCTGGGGTATGGGCCACTTGGGGCTTGGAAATGTAACGTAAAATCAAATGAAAGAGCCAAAACAGCTGGGATTGAAAGCCGAGTAAATAATTAAAATCGCCCTGTCTTTGTCCTAGGCCTATCCATAGTGAATCTAGCCTGCGAGCAGGCTCACGCTGGAGCACAAGCGCGCGCAGCGTAGCCGCGAGCGCGAAATCGAGCGGAGAAGCCGCGAGACGAGAAAGTGCCTCTTCAACAGACTCCTTCCCGCCGGATCGCTTTGCTCTTCGCCGCTCCCGCGTGTGACTCAAAGGTGAGCCTGCTGGCAGGCTATAGTGAATCATGCCACCAATGTCAAGAGTTTTCTTTAGTGACGTTCGTAATACTTCCTCAGCCACAGTGAAGCGTTAAGTTTCATAAGTTTCTAGATGTTTCCAAAGGTTAATTTTTAAAGTATGTCTTGCCATTCAAGCAGAACAAATTTGCGCTATTAAATAATTCATTTTGCTCGAGGACTGGGACTAGTCCCAAGAGGATACGGGACCTTCAATACGCCGATTGGCGTGTTTAAGATGAAAAAATTGGGTACACGACTCCAAGTTAACCTTAACAAGTCTGCGAAGAACACAAACATTACAGGAGAAGAGCTGACCAGAATTGTAAGTTGTCGAATTGCTCAATTGATGGTAAAGATATATCAACATGTTTAGTCAGGACTATTTTTTCTTTTTGTACCATCGTAGTTTGACTTTGTTTTCAACATAAGTACAAATATAAGGCTCTTCCTTCATGATCCTCTGTCAATGCCTGCCCTTCAATTTCTTCACTTCGACCATACGTTTGAAACAGTAAGTGACAATGATTGTTTTTTTTTTACGAAGATATAAAAACAACTCATACACAAACCTGTAGACTTTTCTTCAGTACAAACCTGGATGTTGTAACCTGTGGTAAGGATGCCAGACTAACTCTTCGATCGGCCGAGTATCTTTGAAACCATTCAACAAGTCATCAACTGACAACCTCTTTCTATGACATCTTCCACACTCACGTTCGGTCTTGCCTTGTGCTGCTGCCTCTTGTACAACGGACAAATCAACATAGTCCTGCCTACACGAGCTGCAAGATACCTTTACACTGATCTCGTACGAGCTTCCAAATTTGGCAAAGCATCTTTGGAGGAAACCCACTGCTGTTTCTGCACCTGTTCTGCATATATCTTGGCTTCCTGCCCGCACAATGACCCTTACCTGTGTCATAGTTTTGTTGATCATGTAAGGTCCACAGTCAACACGGCAGTCAATGATCGCTGTAGATGACCAAAAAGTATTTTCCAAGGGTTACACGTCTGTATTCCTGCACAACGTTCGCAACGAGACTTTGGAAGATGGAATGGATGTGATAGGGCGGCGCTGTGAGCACCAAATGCCTGTAGATTGTATGATTTGACTCGTCAACCAAGGGCCAATTCTCCTTTGCTATCAGAGGGAGATAAGGAATGATGTCGATTGTACGCTTGTCCATCCTCTCGACGGCCACACGCTTTTCAATCAACAAGTTGACAATGTGCTGCTTTGTGGAATCTGTGACCGTGGAAAGCATAGTACGATAGTGTTTTAAAAATAAGTGTAATAGCAATATTTTATTAAGGACGCTCGCGCGAAAATTTTCCAGTCGATAGATTTTTTTTAAATTTTTACTGCGGTCAGAAAATGAGTTACTGTTGTCAGAAATGCAAAAAAATTGGGGGGTCACCGACTTCGTTTCAGAGATAACACGTGTGGAAAACTACTCTAATTTTGAAATTTGGCGCACGTAGTTCAGCATGGTGTACAGGGGTTTACAGTTAAAAATATCGGAGGTGAGTCAACGGAGGCAAACGATCTTGGTGATGTTTTGTAGAAGTGGGTCTGTTGCGTAAATAATTCCAAATGTTACCAATGTTTTCACAAAACTTAACCCTTCAAGAGGCATTTAAAACTGTCGCACAGATAAACGAAGAGCTAAAAAGAACGGAATTCGATGGTGCATTTTGCAAAAATTCAAACTTTTAGTCGATAGATTTTCTTCATTTTTTCGCTAAACGTAGAAAATCGGTAGAGAAAATGATTCATCAAAAGAAAAATAGGGTTCACCGACCTTCCAAGATAGTCAAATCCAGGAAAAGCTACAGCAATGGCCTTCTGCTCTATCATTGTTCATTTTATTACTTAGCGCGCGCGCTCATGCATGACGTGGCGTGTGAATTTGCGTGCGCAGTAAGGATGCGCAGAAACAATTAGCGCGAACGTCCTTAAAAACTCGTCATTCCATTGGTTATTTTTTTTAGAGGATCTAAAACCGCACTGTAAAGACTTCACTTATAGCGAGAAATATTCTAACTTAACATATAAACACATCTAGGTGTCACTAAAACTTCTTTACTTCCTCCATGCATATGTTAAGTTCAAACTAAAACATAATTTAAGAAACATAAACGTGGCATACCAGATCCACAAAGGATCGCAACTTTCAATCCTACCTAACGTGTTCCTGTCTAGTGCTCCAAAGTGACTGAATCTGGCTACTTCAGTTAGGTGCCTTGCCAACCAGAGTGGTTGAAGAACGAAGAAGAAAGAGTCTCCTCCTAATCTCAGACCCATTCCGGTCAACTCAAGGTATTCGGCAGCTTTCTTGCTGAGAAAGTCCCTCTGGATTCCGCACTCACTGGCGATGCACTTGAAGGTGGAATGATCAAGAACCTCAATGCCGCTCCTCTTCATTTCAAGAACCTTTGAAGCCAGACTTTCTAGTCGATACCACACAAGACTTTGGTAGTAGTTTGTTTCGCTTACCACCAACAGTACTTCGTCCAATAGTTTGCCAGGTTCTGAAGCAAAAGTGGTCCCAACAAAGATGGATCGCTGCATCATTGGATTTACGTTTTGGAATGGTTTCAGATCAATTTCATTGGCGTGTGTTTTACTTATATTTACACCTAAGAGAATTACATTGGCAGAAGGAGCTTGCAGTGACAGCAGGTACAGCCAGAAGTTGAGGTTTTCCTCGGAAAGATTTCCACAAAAGACATCCCATACGTAGATATAGATTCCTCCGTCGGTGATCGAGGATAACATCAGGGCTTCCTGAGTAACAAGGTCGGCGGTAAGGCTGGGTACTCCCCATAACTCAACTCTCGAGTCTGCAGCATCGATGGCCTTCTGCAGAACACCACCCACTGCTTTCATGCACTCAATGTCGGAGCCAATCAGAGATAACTTACTCCTTTTGGTAAAAACACCTTTCTCTGCATTCACTTTGAATGGGCTTCCAAGCACGTTCTTTCCATTTCGAGTTATGGAAACTCTGAAGGAACCTTCGGAACAGAAAACCAGGGATGCAACGTACGTCCCATCGCCTTTCTGTGACTGTTTGATATTACCTTTAGAGTGGACTTCTTTCGAGTCCTGGAAGTCAACTGCTTCAGCTCGAAACTCTTGTACACAAAAAAAGAAAATACTGGTATGAGTTGTAGACACAAAACTGTTTGCAGTGCTTTGGGTTCATAGCGGTTCATAGCTCTTACCGTACAAGAACTACTGCCAGTGTTTCCATCTCTCTGCAGAATTTTGACCTCGAATGGCCTACCGACTACGGCAAGGTGATGCTGTACGATTCCAGTATCGCCCGTAAATTCTACTTTGTACTCTGCTGGAGAAGGGCCACGGTCTTCCTTTCGCTGAAGAGTTACAGTATCAAAGGGTTCTGTTGAAGTAGTGATGCTCGATTGTTTTCTTCTGGCCTTCTCTCCCTTTGGCAAATCTAGCTGACCCCAAAAGAACACCTGGAAGATAGGTATAGGGCACATTATATATGTGTTATTGACCAAGTGTGAGATCAAGATGGCTGGATATTGGCCAAGTTCTTTTTTTTGCGTGTTTATGGACCGAGATGGAGTCGAGGTCCATAAACTCGCAAAAAAAGAACAAGGCCAATATCCAGCCATCTTGACCGAACAAGCTTGGTCAATAAAGGATTTATTATATGGCTTTCGGGGAAATTTTTCTTGCGGGACGCGGTGGGTAGTCCCTAGCGGGCAAGATAGCTCCATCTTGCCCGCTCGGGTAGCCAATCACAGCAAAGGATTTGATTCATCTTTCCCGCTCACGGAGCTAGCCATATCATAAATTTGATTACGACATACATAACAATGGCACGCAGCAATGAGTAATCCACGATCCACTTGGATTTCAGAGAAACGCCTTTTTGGTCTTCAGAGTTGCATTACACCTAAAATACAGTGTAAGAATACGGAACAAGTCCATTAAGAAACTCGCTAGGACGGCAACTTTAATCAATCAAGCTAGAACACATTCTAACACATTCATTCGCATAAAATACCCTCTTTGTTTTTCTAATTTTATAGAAAATTCGCCTCTTTTCTCTTTGTTTCAGCTTGTCTTGTACGGAAATAACACGACGCATGTTTAATCAGAGAGTTTGACACAAGTGTTCGTCCAGTGCCGTCAAACAGAAAAAAAACTAAGACTAGGAAAAATACACACTCACCTTTCCATTTTCTGTGAGAACGGCAGTGCTTGCCCAGCCACAACATACAGCTTGTGCCCTGTGGAAATCTGTTAACGGCACTATCTTGAACGTCTGGGTAGTTTGAAAAGTGCCAAGTCCCAACTGGCCTGATCGTCCATCTCCACATGTGTAAAGTATTCCGTTGTCTGATAAAGCAGCCAGGTGGCTCGCCCCACAAGCAATTTGCACGATGATTTCATTGTCCAATTCTTTGTGATGAACGACATCTCCGCCTTTCATGGGGGACCAACTGTACAAATCGCCAATGTTAGAGCAAAAGACAAACGTACTGAGACTAGCCTCGATTGCCGTTACACTTGCACAAACGTTTACCGCAGCGAACTCTACAGTGGGTAAGTGTCCTATGTCTGATTCATTCAGCTTGGAGAACAAAGCATGTGTGAGGTCTGTAGGCGTCTTCTTTCCCTGCGGGTTTAGTGACAAAAGTTTCAACAACCACCGCCAGATGTTCACATAATAGGCTTTGCCTTGTTGATCCATGCTGACCAAAACGGATCCCACAGAACAAAGAGTAGTCAAGTTTGACTTGTTACAGCGAATCTGCAGTGTGCGATCCTCCATAGTCTGGCAATCAGACTCAGGTGTGATTCCAGCGCAAAATAACAGATTGCTGGCGTTGGTCAGAGCCACAACGAGCTCGATATATGAATCTCCCGATGGCACATAACACGTGGTGACATCCTTGATGCTCAAATCTTGATCAGTGGCATCTGTGATGGCACTGCTTTTTACGTCAAGGGGTATCGGATCTTCCAACTTTGATCCATAGTAGCACTTTCCCCACAGCATTACATCCCCATCAGTAGTTAAAATCATCGTGTAGTCTTCCTTGCAGACCAGTTCTTCGGCTCTAAGCATAAAAGTTGTCACAACATAAAAGAAGCATTTATCAGTCACAATTTGATTCTAAAAAGATTTTTAGCCAATTAACTCTGACCAAGTGGCAGGTTAAATCCAGTTTCCTCTAAGTCACACAATGTTCTAAGGTGCGGTTATAGTAAATCATAAAGAAACAATCAGCTATTAACACGAAAAACAAAATTGACGCCGACTTGTGGACGGGAGGGTGTGGGAACCAAAGCAGTGTAATTATGTTGTCATTATAGCGTCAATGTCTTTTGTGTTTAGTAACGGGATGGGAACTTCATGAACAGCCTAAACAGTGGCGGCTTCGAATGTTTTCTTAAAGGTCTTTAATCCTCAATATTCGGTTTTCCTTAATTTAAAGCAACAATGAAACATTAGACAAAGTCCTACGGACCTGATTTCATTTCCTGTTGAGTTCTTTCCGAGACAGACCTTACGCGGCACATCACTGTCTCCAGACGGAGTAAAGTAACCGAGCTGTCCAAAAGCATTGTTACCACACGTGTACACTTCCCCTTGCACAGTCAGAAAACCGCTGTGTTTCCCGCCAGCTGACACTTGCTTCACAAACGTACTAGTGGAATATAATGCGTTGATACAGCGTGGGACATACAAATTTTGGCGATGACCCAGCCCCAGTCGACCATGCGTACCCCGTCCCCACGCATACGGGATTCCCGTGTACCACCCCAACCAATTAGCCATGCACACAGAGTGATGTGTGCCACAAGCCACCGATGTCACGCGCACATTGTCGATTTGACTCACTTTTGTGGGAACTGTGAACTTTGTTAGAGCTTCGTTTGCACACTCCTGTCCCCACTGGTACAGCACACCGCTGTTCGTTAGTGCCACCGCATGGTAACCTCCTGCAGCAATTGATTGGATGTTCCAAAGTGATTCAATCTGAAAATTTGTGATAAAGGTAACTAGTAACTACAAAACGTTCCATTCTAGTGGTATCCCCTGGCGAACAAAACTGAACTGTCCCTTAGAAACACTTTTTCACATAGATTATTTTTTAAGTGTACAGGAGATGCCAGCTGGCATTGCTTCTGATGAACAAAGTGATAGTTTCATTTTTAAGTGGTAACTCAGGTTTACATTGTTCCTCTTAATTAGCTTTTTGCCAGTAACTCAAGGGGGCCATTATGTAAGCTTTTGGGCTACCAATATAGTTAATGCCTACCCTCGTTTGCTACAAAAACATACCGACATGAGTTATGTCGGAGTGAAATGCTCTTTATCGAGCAACGTTATTGGACATTTGTATGGTTTTCTCATGGTGGATGTAGAAGTAAGATCTGTGAGCAACTGACGTTCTTGCTAATGGATTTATGAAAAATCAAATATTTGAAATACGGAGAAAGATGTAAAGACATGAATGATCATCGCAGTTATGCACTCAACTTGAGCAGCCATGAAAATAAAACTGACGTTTTTGCACGGAACAGGCAATTCTAGTGTTTGCTGAGTTCGGTAAAGGCATCAAATAGATATAAAAAAATTGAAATGACACGGTAGAACGAAGAGAAAGACGAAAAAATATGATCTTTTTTCATTAATGAGCCTTCCTGTAGTCTCCTTCGCAACCGTTATTTGGGTCGCCACGCAACGTTTCTTCCCCAGCGCGGGAGAAGCGTTGCGTGACGACGCTAATAGGGAGCTTAAGAAAACCACGACGGCAACGGCAACGGCAACGCCGCTAAACAGAAGGTTTAATGAGGAGAACGATGGGAGTGCATGTGCGTTATAATTCTTGGTACATTTCTTTGCAATCCTCTGCAAAACAACAACGTGAAATGATCAAATTCTGCGTTGTCTGGAGAACCTGAACCACAACGACTAATTTTTATATTTGTATTTCCAATTTATCGATGTGTCCTAGATTCAGTTTCGTGATAGCTTTGACAGTGATAAACATAGTAAATGACTTGAGAGTACCGCGAGATTTGTAGGTAAAATATAAAATCATTTTTTAATCGACGTTGTCCTCGGCATCGCCGTCGTGGTTTCTTAAGCTCCCTAATAATGGCTGCGAAGGAGACTAGCCTTCCGCGGAAAAGCTTGCATTTTTAATTCCAAAGTAACCTACCAACGATGGCAAAGGTCTGTCTGTTTCGTCTCCATGACCCAACTTTCCCAAAGCGCCTGATCCGCAAGAATAGACCTGCCCTTCATTTGTCAATATCAACGTGAACTCTGCGCCACAGCATACCTCTTTCACTTGACAATTTATGGATGTTACAGGTGTTGGAGAAGGGGGATCAAAATTTGAAATCAAGTGCTCCTCAAGGCCAAGTACACCATCTTCTCCACGGCCCCAAGTTGAAACGCCTTTGTTGTCGTCGTTAACAACAGCTGCATGACCAGAAGACATACTCATACATGTCACACTTCCAGAAATTGGTACGGGTTTGAAACGAAAATTATTCTCAATAACTCTTTTCTCCGAGAAATTTGTCTTACTCATTTTGCAAAAAACCGAGTTCAAGCCAACTTCTGACGGGGTATCGTCTTCTGATTGAAGCAGCATGTAGAAAATGCCATGTTCCCTTTCTTGGCCCAACTTGTCTCCTAAAATAGAAAGAGAAGGTAGATATAACATATCTAGATTAGAAGAAGTATGTAGCGTATTATATGTCCTTCTTAACCTCGTTGAAAATTCATGAAGTTTAATCATATGGAAATCATAACAGTCAAAACAGTGACCGTGGTTTGGTAATACGATACAACTAGCATAGCATTTGATTATTTATTTTCAAGTTCTCTCCATATGGTTTTAGTTTCGATCGTGGTGATATATTTTAAAAAGCCACTGTGTTTCATCACATTTCCGAGCACCTCGAATTTCGTACAAAATACAATGAGTCCACTGCGTGTCGCATTTTTAAATCTCTTTTCAGTAGTTTGAATGCGATGAGACACTGTTTCGTTTTTGGTAAGTGACAATTTGGAACTGAGGAACAAGTCGAAACAAGGAGAGGTACACTAAATGAATTTACCTGAAAGGCTACTGACGGGAGGTACGTTGTTAACCGATTACTTACTTTACCTAGCATTTTCTTGCATGAAAAGCCGATTTATGTGGCCAAATGTAATTTAGACGTACCAGAAATTCCAGATATAATGCATGGCTTGATGAGCAAATAACTTGCTCTTGCTCATAAAAACAACACTTCTACGACAATAAGTCTTGACAGGAGCCATAATCGGGGACTCCGTCCCCGATTATGGCTCCTGGACGTACTTAAAATGAAGACAATGCAGGCAGCGGTCTTCACCATGGCGGCTCACCTCCGCTGCGGGGCGCCCAGTGAGTGATAGGGCTTGACCTTTGTACAGTTCTCGTTTCCGTGACACATTCTGCAATCAGTTGTGTTCTCGCCTTTGCTAGCTTTCTTGTTGTTCTGCCACTCCCTTCCCCTCCCCTCATGGTAAGCATCAATTCATTTCCACTGTATTTTCATGCAGTGTGACGGTGCCAGATGGTGGTTACCGCTCACAGGGTTGCCAGGGATACCCTGGCGCTCGACTCCTCTGCTCTCAGTCCCACCACCCTTCCAGGCACCAATCCCCAACCTCATCTATTGTTGATGAGTTTAATTGTTAATAAAACTGCTAATGAACTGGGTGTGTATCAAGCGAAAAACCACATGCGTTTCGTTTGATAATAAAGCGTTAATTCTCTGAGAGGATTGGACTCTTCTATGAGTTACACTTGCTCAGTGTAAAGTAGAACGGTGGCCTTCCCTCAAGTCAATCTATGCCTAATGCACGTAGGTTCCATGGCTCCTACATGAAATTGTCCCAGTCTCTGTATCGATCATGCATTCGTGCACAAAAAACTTATTAACTTACGCGAAGTGAAGAGTAGCTTTTTGACACGTCTGAATTCGGTCTTTGTGGGTTGTCTTCTAATTGTGGTACCATACTTAATAACACCCTCTAAGTTTTCATGCTGCCATGTGCTAGGCTTTGAATTTGCCATCACGCAGGACCAGAGTTTGCTTGACGTGTTTACAGATGTCATTGTGCCTTCTAACTTCAGCACTGCCTCTTTTGATCTAAAACATAAGAAAATGAAACAAAAGGGAAAGGAACCGTTGCAAAAAACGTTGTTATACCGTTCTGTTACCATTAAAAGACGAAATTTTTTAATAAAGGCAACTGAGATTTGGAAGGACCCATAAGGTGCTAAACACTCTGCAGCCGATCATTTACCTTTTTTTAAAAAAAAAAAATTGGCCAAATTTTACTAGGGACGAATTATCAGTCTCAGACGAATTAGCTGCCTAAGAAGGGTAATTCATTTGCCTGGACGGATAAATTGTCTCGGTATAAATGCGGTGCTAAGACGAAATTCACCTGCGTCTAATTCATCCGTCAACACGTCTTGAAGATGAAAAGCCGAAAACGAATTTGGACACATAATTCGTCTAAACACCAGATTCATACCTAGACCTAGAGTCCTCTAATATAAATTTGGTGTAAGATAATTCATCTCTAATGTAAATTCGGCCATTAAGGTGGTGTTTTTACCGTCCTGTGGACCAGGTGCCCCATTTGAAGACTTTATTCTCTCCTGTCATAGTGACACACTGATGGGACAACACAAGGTGTGAAATCTCTTCTTCTTCAGTGTTCAGTAGGACTGGATCAGGGTACCTCAGAAAAGCTCCCTTTCCAAAGAACATATCATCCAACAGGTATGTATCGAGACTTGTGATAGGACCATCTAGAGAATCGCCACTTTTTGGTGCAACCTCTGCATCAAGCAATGAGCTAGGAAAATCAGTATTGGCCATTCTAGCAATTCTGGTTAACAACTCATGAGTGTTAAATGATTTGGCTGTTGAAGTGATCCACACCTCTGCTCCAATTTCTTCTGCAAAAGATGTTGCCTCCATTTGCAATGTGGTATTGTGCTGTGCATCTGTCTTTGTGCCAACAACAAACTTTGCAACCTTAGATACATCACCTGTAAACTCATGGATGAAAGCATGATACCAGTGACTAAGACTTTTGAAGCTTGAAAGTTCGTCAAGAGCAAAGACAAAGACAACACAATGAAGTTGCCTCAAGTAGAGATTGACAAGAGAGGTATGTTCTGGCCTTCCAGATGTGTCAGTAATAAGGAGCCTACATCTGTCTGTCAAATCAAAGTTTGTTACCCAGGCCCCTGCAGTTGGTTCATACTCTTTTGGAAGTTCCCATGATTCTTGGCCATTTTTAAGGGATCTTATCAGTGAAGTCTTACCAACTCTTGCATCCCCAAGAAGAACCACTTTAAACCATTGAGCTAAGGTGCAATGTGGGCTGTCGCCTGTGAGAAGGCATTTACAAAAATAAGTACAGGTAATTGTATCAATGTGAGTGAAATATAGGATTTATACACCAAGCAATATTTGAAAAATATCATTAAGGAAATATCATGAGTAGTGTTAAAGTCCTTTAATAATAGCTGAAGCCTCCATCCCATATGATTACTCATTTATTATATGACTGAGAAAATAACAAATGCTCAAGATCTAATTTGCACTGCAGTGCAAATTAAAAATTAATGATAAATTGGCCTGCTCTCAGCCAATCACAATGGAGTAATTTTCTCAATCATTTCATAAGGTACAATTTTTAATGACATTTGTGGTCTGAAATTGGGAAAGACTGTTGGAAACTGCTTAAGCAGCAAGCTCCCTGCCCCCTGAAAGTCAAAAGTCATGGGAAGTCACCCATCCCCTAAAAGGAATGGTAAATTTATCAAGCCTTTTAATAGATTGAATATCTGTGAAATGTGAATTACCCTAAGTTTCTGATACTTGCACTAAGTTTCTGATAAGTTTCTGATAAGCTATTTTATTTGTTTATTATCTAAAAACGATAATAGTGCAATATCGTTGCACTTTGGAAATACACTATAGGGTGTGTGCATTGTCACGCAATAAAAAATAAAATAAAAAACCATTCACTGGATAAAGTCAAGAAATTCTAGACAATAAATAAAGAAGATAGTTCTCCAAGTTTAAAGTGTGTGCGTTGTCCAAAAGTTGAGATATTTGTCGAAATGTTCCGCGCAAAATTATAGAGCCTAGTATGGAGCCGCCATGTTGGAGGACCTCCTTAGTCCTCTAATATGGCGGCCGGAAAATAGTGTAAACATCTGGAGCTTACTTTGGGACAACTGATTATCTGAACCGAACCAAAAAAAATATTTACACAAGCACTTTTCCTAATACATGCACTTTAACTCCTACAATGGCTAAAAATCACGAGATAAGTGTATATTTTTCGACAAACGCGATCTTAGCTTCCGCACCGCTGCGGAATTTGTGCTGATTTCCAAACGAACGACGCTATTGAGCTGGAAAGTTGTACGCAGATATGAATTTAGTACCTCTTATGCCTGATGAGGAGCAAACCTTTAGGGGCACTTTAGTTTTGGATTTGAGAATTTCTTGACGTCACCTGAACACGCGTGTGATTGAATCTCGGGAGCGGAAGCTATAACCTTGGAGTATATTTAATTTCTCGCCGATTATCGTTATTTTCAGCTGTCACATATTAACCTAAAATTTTATGGAGATAAAAGAAAGTGAATCAGATACTTTTCAATGTAAGTTGGCGCCACATCAGACACTGGTCTTACCCGTACAACTCCCTACAGCTGCTGCAGACTGGACAGACATCCCAGACATGGAAGGCTCGAAACACTGATTTCAAAACAATTGATGCAACCAAGGAAGTGTGATCACCAGTGCTTTTGTGTGGACAAATAGAATTAACTTCTCCACTACATTCTGCAGGCCTTGTGAAGACAAAAGTCACGTACACCCATCAGGGGGTAATACCCGGACAGCCTGATGGCCGAGTTGTGTAAGGTTTCAGTGCAGCAGATGATTCGTGTAGTCGTACATGAAGCAATCTTTTGAACAATGGCCGAATGTAGACTGGGACCAAACTTATTTATGTTGCTAACAAACAAACGCTTGACTAAAATGGCGGATTCTGTGAAAGACAGAAATTGTCCTCGATAACTCAACACGAGAACAAGCAACCAGACTTATTATGGCCCAGACTGAACTAAAAGCTCGCCGACTGATACCAGAGGATGAGGTATATCGCCAAGTGTTTGACGCAGAGGTTAGTTTTGATTCGTTTTTAGCTCCACAACAAACAGCCAGGTTAACCGTGTGCAGTGATGGGTTTAATTATTAAAATTGAAAGCTGGGTTACCGTTTGTCTCGTAAGTTTATAAATTATTTGTTTACATCCTTAAGTAGGTCTTGATCTGTAATCGCGGCCTATGCCTAAAACTGTACTGCATTTCGTTTGAAAAGGTGGTTTGCAAGCACCTTTCAGCTGTAATTGTCATTGGTACTTGCACATTTTGTTGATTAGAAGAGTATTAGCAAGCATGTTTGTTATAACAAATTGTTGAGGAAGTGAACTATTTTTTAACATCAGGTGGATAAACCCTGGCGTGTTGAAATTTTGTTTAATAAATGCTCATTCATTGTTGTCCGCATTTATGATATCGCAATAGTCAACCATTCACTGAGGAATCTAAGATTATATTAATTACATCAACATGTGTATGAAGAAAAACAAAATCAGCCTACTATGTGTAATTTCTTTTACAGAAGTAATAGGTCATTGCAGGCTGTACATACCATGTAATCTCCAAGCTCTGTTAACTTGAACCAAAACTGTCAGGAAGTGGTGAACATTAATTTTACCACATTGATATGTTGAGCAAAGTGTAGTCCACGTGATGCAAATGTTTTGAAGGATTGTTGTCAAAAAAGCAATGAATTCAACATTGGAGATCCATGGGTATCCCTGCACAAAATGCACCCTGGCACAATGTGGATAAACATTGAGTACTGACCAAAGTGTCAAAGGAGCATTTGTTGCAAATTTGGTACTTTGTTAACATTTCACTAATTATAAGTCATTGGATTGCTGAGGTTTGTACATTTTTCAGCACTTTTTGCTATTCGCCTAGCCCGATCAATATACTGTAGACTACTACATCATAATTGAAGTCATTCCACTGAAATAGAACCTGCACTTAGATTTTTGTCAAACTTTGCCTATTGATTGTTTATATTATAGGAACTTAACTTAACTTAACTTAACTTATAGGAATTTTGAAATAAAAATGGGGGGTCCCCATGTTCGTTTAGGAGCAACAGCACCTTGTTTATACTCAATAAATACTTATAACAGCACCATGATTGTAGTCACGATTGCTTGCTAAATTCATGTTTCTGACAATTGTTTTTTATTCTACACTGAGAATTGGTCCATATTATTTTATTTTATACAGAGAAATTTATTACTCGATTTAAAAAAAAAAAAAAAAACAGAAAAAAATGATAGGTCACCATACTCATTTACGAGAAAATGACGATTTACCTCTATGGCAAGGTTCAGCCGTAAAGAAAAAGCCGCCATTTTTTAATGCATGTGTACTAATCATGTGTGAAATTATGCACAGTAGGGATGCGCAATACAATACTGGGGAATGACCTTAAGTGAATTTTTTAATATGAATGTGTTGTTATTGATGTCTGTCCACAAGAGTGGGATGAACTAGCTTGGCCTTGACTGCTTTACATAATAAAATAGAACAGTCCGTAACTGGAAAGAATGCAAATGAAGATGGTTATGTTACTGTGCACTGTTATGTTATAACATTTGGTTAGCCAATGAAATTAAAGGGCAATGAACCAAGCAGAGATTGCAATTTTCTTCTTGATTTTTGCTGCAATCTAGGTAAACCTGGTAGATGCACTTGAAAAGGAAAGGCAGCCATCCAAACCCAGGTCTGCACCACTTTTACCACTGGTCAGAGAATCAAGAGCTGTGACTGGTCATGGTATTCTGACAAGCCGGCAAAAGAGGTGGATGCAGGGACGACCAAATGAGAGTAGCATAGAGAATCCAGTGCATTTTAAGTAAGTCAAGGTGTAACAAGTTCAGTGATAAGATTCAAAATACATGTCTTACTAAAATAATGAATTAACTTAACCCAGATCACAAATTATGTTGTTTGACAAATTATGTGTTCCTCTTCAATTCTAGGTATGCAGCTCTTGATGCCATGCAAAATACATCTAAATCAGATAGTTTTTTTGAAGCTATAGAAGTAAGAGGACTTCCAGATACACCAAGTGAGTTCTACGTGTATATTTGGGTTATTGACCAAGCGTGAAGTCAAGATGGCTTGATATTAGCCAAGTTCCTTTTTTGCATGTTTATGGTCTGAGACGCAGTTGTCAGGGCCATAAACATGCAAAAAATTAATGGGGGCAATATCCAGCTATCTTGACCAAATAAGCTTGGTCAATAACGGATGTATTGTATAATGAAAAAAGAACACTATTTCCTTGTGGGACACAGTGGTTAATCCCAAGTGGGCAAGATATATAGCATCATCAAAATGCCTGCTTGGGTAGCCAATTACAGTGCAGGATTCAGTTCATCTTGCCTGCTCATGGAGCTAGCCATATAATTAATAACAGTACTTACAGTCATGTACATGTATATGTAAACATTTTTCATTATTTTTTTAAAGTTTATTTTGTGTATAATTTATGATATAATTATACATGTATATGTTATGGTTTAAATTTATTTTCATTTTCATTTTTTTTAAACCAATTTAAATTTTTCAAACTGGTTCATATTTTTTTAAACTTGGTTGAAATTTTCAAACCAGTTTAATTTTCAGTTTAATTTTCAAACAAGTACTTATTGGAATGATGAGATTAGATGTTAGGCTAGCAACTTTGCTAGGCCTGTCTCAATTGTGCTGGGCACTTTTTTGGCACTTTTTCAAATTTGGAGCACTATTTCACATTTCCAGCACTCTTGAGCAATTTAGTATGACCAAAGCAATAAATTATTTCTTTGTGTAATTTTATCATACTTGCTTTATATTTTAAAGAAACTGCTCAAAAGAAGACAAACATCATTGAAAGACTAGAAGCAAGCAGGAAGGAACGGTGTGACAAACTTTACTGTGATTACATTGACTTAGTAAAAAGTGACATTTAATGTCGTTTTATCAATGAACATCTTCCTTTTTACTTGACATTAATTTGATAATACTCCTTTTCCTCAAATTCAAGACATGAATCATATTTAGAAGATATGTATCAGGAATTTGGAGTCATCAATGCTGTAAGTTTGTGCATATATATACATGTAAAAACTGCATATTAAAACATTCAAGTGTTACAAATAAATATAGCTTACACCATAATTTTTGACTGTATGAGTCCTGGCTGTAATGTATTGTACTTTAAGCTCAAGTCAAAGTAAGTTTGATAGTCTTAGGACAGGGTTTTTTTTTAAAATATGACTGTTGGCTGGTATTCTTTAAACCTTCTAGGAGTTGGAGCCACATATACTGGAATCTTGTGAAAATTTAAAAGAACGCTTAGTTGAAAATGATACAGGTAAATCAAATTATCATATTATTGGGGAAAAGAACGTTGTTAAATATCATTTGTAGAAATTTTTACCATCTTTGCATAAAGATATCTTTTACATTATAAATCAATGTTGTTTTTCATTGCAGAAATTGAGCAGCTGCTGCAAACAATAGAAGGTGATGATGTAAGTGACACAGTGTAGCTTAAGTTGCATTTTAAATACAAATGAATGTAGTCACCATGTCCTCTCAATGAACATTAGAAACAGTATCTGTTAATACTGCTTGTGACTGCCAAACTTCATTCAGTCCAAAATAAAAGTGTGCGGCACAATTTTCAATCTGTACAGTGGTACATGTTGTAGATCAATTCTGAACTTCATACAAAATTGCCTTTGTGAACTGTTAAGTATACAAAGTTGTGTAAGTTTCAAATTTTTGAAAGCATGCATATGTAGTGGTGGATTGAGGGGGAGGGTGCAGGAGGTGTACACCCCCTCTCCGAGATGAGGCCTTCTTCTTCGTATTTGCTTTTAAAATCTGTTTACCTTACCAGTCAGTTATGCCATTCCTTAGTGGTGCACCCTCCTAAGAAAAATCTTGGATCCACCCCTCAGACATTTAACAGAAAATAATTGTGCCTAAAAGTGTCAAATTTCTCTTGTCTGTTGTAGGACCTGCTGCTTCACAACTTAGCTGATTTAGAGGAACTATGGGAATGTATTTCAGTGCATTCTGTTCATCGACAAATATTGATCAGAGAGTTGGATGCTACTCTAGAGCAGGTGGAATATGACAGAGGAAACTTGGTGTGTATCATGGAGGACTTGTTTAGAATCATAAGGCTGGGCTGTAATTTGTACAAAGACTACAACAAAATCATGCAATACTGTAGAGCTTTCCTTTGCACGAATTGCATGCCTTTAATCTCAAAATAGGTGATAAATTAACTGTACTTTTATTGTGGCTTTATCTGTCTTTTCATCCCAAATGTTTGATGTACACTTCATGATAGGTTGCTGGGGTGTAACATGCATACCACATGTATGAGTGGTGGTATGAGTCAATCTAGGAGAACTTCTCTTAGATTGACTCATACCAAAAAATTGCTTCACATCTCAGGATATAAGGAGCTCAAAATATCCATTTTCTACTCAAAATTAAGAGATGTGTCTTTTTCTTTTGGCAATTTTAGACATTTTCATGTCAATTTATTCTTTTACTGTGTCAGATTCGTGAGACTCTGAAAGGTTATAACCAAGTTCTTGAGAGAGTAGCACACCTGATGCCCCCTGATGTGCATAGATTGTTAGAGAAGGAAGCTCAGCGAGTCAACTCCACCATTCTAATAAACAGGAGAGCATATGCAGACCTCACGTCTAACCTACTGAGTGGTAAGTATTGTTATTAATTGCCATATACTGAGAACAATTTTTATTGATTCTTGTTAAAATTTTGGAGTTTACCAGTCATTTTGACAGAAGGGACCAGCTAGAATAATGGTATACATATTGAGAACTGCTGAAACTCATGGTTTTAATTTTAACCATTAATTTACTGTAGATTCAAGCCTTATGCATAGCAACTAAATAATTAAAGGCCCATTCTCTTTACTTAACAATCTAAAATACTAATACAAAACTTCTCATGATTATATATTTCAAGCTGATGTTGAACGTGAGAGGCAGTGTTACATAACATGGCAAAGACGAGTAGAGGACTGGAGACAACTGAAATGCCAAGTGGCAGTGGAGAAGTTCAAGTGAGTTAGCTGTATTATTGTTAGTATTAACATAATGTTAACCAGAACTCACACTTTTATCTTTGCTTGAGGCCAAAGCAAAACACAGAAGTGAGTATAAGCAATCATGACATGGAAGCTAAGATAGAAGTCTCTTAAGAATTGATCAATTTATTAGGCATCTGGTGGCTACTTTAAGCTATTTTGAAGTGTTAACAACCATACATGTACATTGATCTCAGTTTATTTATTAACAATTCTTGGCTAGGAATCTCAATGCGTGAGTCATGTTTTCAATACCTACAGTACTTGTATGTCTATTCATAAAACTAGCATTTCTTGTATTTATTGTAGCGAGTTCATGAAGAGTTTATCAATCAAAGACCCACCAGAATTAAGAAGGAAGATGGAATTATTCACTGCAGAACAACGTACTTTAAATAAGAAAAGATTGGATCTCTTAGAATCGCTAAGGTTTGTTGAAGCTGCAACGTGAGTTTACATTTACATGTATCTCATGAGCCCTGAATTAGTTGGTTTTTTTGTCCTGTTTGTTTTCTTCAGAGCTGTCACTCGTTTTGAATAGCCTTTCTTAATCTTAAGTAGTTTGTCTCTAGAAGTAATTCAAATAGAATTCCACAATTTTGATTCAGTGATTTTTGCATTCAACTGCATAAACACACCCTCACATTATTTAATTTGCAGTAAATTTGAAAATTGAAAGATTCTCCAGGTTGAGTTAGCCATCACCCTTCTAACTGTATGGATATGTTTCTTTTTGTGTAACTGTTGTTTTTAAGCATTTTTAATGACATGTTGGTCATATAGTCTATATCCTCTGTCTTTATAGGAACATGAGGCCTCCTAACTCCACTAAATCTGCTGTTTATCAATGGAACACTGCTTTGTTAGACACATGTCATCAACTTGGTGAGTTCACCTGTCCTGAATTAGTCAGTGCTGTGTCTTTGGTGAGAACTGCAACAGTTTTGTCTGTGAGGAACAGGAGTGGAACGACATTAGCATCTTGTTTCCTTATAGAGTAGACCATGTACTTGATTCTATTTATTGTGTGAACTTGATTTCCACTTGTCAAATGAGGTTTTTTTTTTCACTCAAGATTTGCAAATCTTCTCAAAAACCTGCTAACTTGGCGTATCTTTGTCGCACTGTTTTGAGAACAAGAATCGGAAACTCCTCCAGTGTTTCAAATAAGTTTGCTCTATATAAACTCCTGCTGATGTTCTGTAGTAAGGTCTGTTCACTGGCTTAGTAATTCTTCGTGGCAATTACGTTCAAAGGGGAGGGAGGGGAGAAAACTAGAAGCGCGATCGGAGGGGATTAGACTACTGGCTTAGAAATTCAGTCTTCCCAGTTGACTTTCGAGAACAACCGATACTTTACTTCGAAAAAACTGAGAGGAATTTACATCGCTGGGAGTATGATTTAGGATCTAGATATACATTCGTCAGATTAACTTGCCAATTCTACGTGATTACTGTTTAAAGTTACTGTACTTCTATTTTGGGCTTTCAGAGGAGGTCCATGCTAGGTACAAAGACATTTTACAGGCTGAGTATGACCGTGTTATTGACCAGTGTATGGAGGAAGTTAACAGTGTCAAGGTTTGTTCCTTAGTTCATTATGTACAACAGTTGTGATAGCTTATTGAAAGCCGGGAAATTGTAGTTGATTGGTTAAGAGGCAGAATACCAGTGGTCACTAAGCGTTGTGTCTTCAACGTGTTGTGACATGCGAAAATGAGGGCCGTAAGTGAGATTAGTAACCTTTATCTCCTAGGAAAACTTTTATGTTCTGATCTAAGGTGCACAACAATCGATAAAATCAGCGAATAGTTGAAGTTTAACCGACATAAATTTCCTCTTACAAGACTGTTCAGTAGCGATACATCGTAAAGCACCTACTGTACATGTGAAATGACCAGATTAGAAAAATTATCACAACCAGGGCATGCATGTCGTCTTGATCTACAGCTTCATAAAAAGGCGAACGTTTAGACTACATGTAATTGGAGACAGCAATGGTTGCAGCAGTGAAAGTGACAACGAGGGGCACAACCTTATACCAAAAAAGTTTTTTTCAGTTTGTTCTGTCTTGTTTTCCAGGAGCAGTTCCGGTCAGGAGGCATTCTTGATGCAGTCAGAACCGAGGAGGTGATCGAGTGTTTTTTAGTGTTTCAATTTATTTTTGTCTATCTGTTTCAGCGTTTTACTATTATCGTCTTTTCTTCCATTTGTCTCTTAGTTTCAAGAACAAGACATAACCTCGAAAAATTTCAACTTATTAAGAGCTAATCTGCCCTAAACGTAGAGCAGTTATTGTAAATGCTGCATGACGTGTTCTTTCAACTCTGAAATATAGTGTCATTGTCTGAGTATTCATTCTCGTTCCTCCACATAATTTTGTGTCATTCATCTTTCCAACAGGTGATGAATGAGTCATTCCTACCACTCATCGGCGAGAAGCAAACAAAATTCGAACACGAGATTGACAAAATGGAGGTAAAGATGCCGGTCAACATTAGTTACAAGTCAGATAAAGCTAATTACAAGTTAGATAAACCCGGCTAGTTGAAAACTGCCTTGACGACTAAGGTCTTACTTAACTTCGTTTCAATTTCCAGCGCTCTTTGGAGAACATGAGTAGTTTTCACGAGATGATGATCAAATCGCTGTTCAAGTTCGTACAAGGAGCGGCACATTTATGGGACCTACACGAGATCGGCTTGGCTCGACAAGAAAGAAAGTTGCAGGTATATTTCTATGCCTCTGTGTCATGGTTTCAATTTGACAACTGAATTTAAGTTCCATACCGCAGGTCGAAAAAGATTCAGAGCTATTTTAGATACTGTATGCGCTTAGGGGTTGTTTCCAAAGATAACCCGAGGCAAGCACAGTTAAACCACTCAAATCCCTTAAGGATTCTTTCGTTATTATTCCACATCTGCGCTAAAGTTAGTCACTCAAACGAAACCCAGAGTTGATGCCGGTTTTTTGTATACGTATACTGTTTTCGAAATTACTCACAGCCAATAAGCGCCTACGTTTAATAATTATCAATAGTAATCAAGAGAATTGACCCCTTTTAGTAATCTGGAAACTTTTACGTTTTTCAGGAGCAACTGGAGAAAAATCGACGAGACCACGATGGTGCAAATCAGGTGTGTACACAGTCCAAAACGATGCCGGTATATCGTTGCTGAACGCAACCGTAAGAGCTTTACGAATGAATTTACTGTGATATCGTCTATGTTGACTGAGTACATCCATTTATATACATTAAGAATATACATTCAGTGTTTTTACACTTTGTTTTACTTCTGTCACTTGTATAGGTGAAAGAAGCAAATCTGGATATCATTATGGACAAGATGAGGCAGGATTCAAGTGAACAGGTATAATTAAGTGAAAATAAGAATTCGATTGTAAATACATGTGGCTCTTTTCTTTTTGCAGTTCTCATAATAAGTTCTTTGCCTTGCTCTTGACTTAGGCGTTGACAGACAGCCTGCAAAAGGCGTTAACTGCTCTGGATGAGATCAAACAACTGTAAGTACAAACAGAAAGAGATACTGCGGCTATGTTTTACACAGTTACCCCACGCCTGTCATCTTTAGTTGCTATGTTTTGCCTTAAACAGCGTAAGTGTACTATTTCTGTTTGATAATTCACGTTGCGTTTTGTTTTTTCTTAGGTACAACGATTTTCACAGCCTTCAAATGCAGACGTCCAGTTCTTATCCCGACTTAGTCAATGAAGAACTTAAGAAATACGATGGAGAAGTGTGCAAGTATTTCCAAGTGGATCGGAGACAAACAGTGGTCAGTAAATTAGCAGATTCCGTAGGAACTGTAGTCTCCTCCGCAGTCGTTTTTTGGGGATGTCACGCAACGATTCCCCCAAAGAAGGAGGGAGCGTTGCGTGACATCCCAGAAAACGGAGGAGGCTATAGGAACTGAAGATTGGTGTTAAATTTTATAACGAATTTAAAGGTGCAAGTTTACAATACTCGTAAAATACCCGACGAGTTTCCGATTCTTGTCGGCAAATAACAAAATTTTCCGATCATTCACGAATGCTCCGAAGCTTGTCGATGTCATGTGACTAACTCGATCATAGCAAAAGCAAACAGAAAAATAAGAGAGAAAAACATAGTATACTACACCAACTTCCTAATGCAATCAGAAATTCCCTCGCTTGGCTAACTAAACTTCTGGGCAGTTGGAGCTCAAGATTTTGAAAAATATTACGGCAGTACCTTCCAAATGTGCCAATTTTTGCCGATCGTATATGAATTCTACAACTTAGGGGTAATTTCATTCGATCTGTAATTTGAAATTCACAAACTTCATTTCTATAATTTCCTTTTCTGTTGGACTTTTATTTGCTTTTACTAACTCCTGGTTTTGTTTTAGCCTTCAACTGAGTCCAGAATGAAGAAAAAAGATAAGATGGGAAAACAAGAGCAGAGCAAGACAAAGAAAAAAGAAGTAAGAACTTTCAGTGGTTTTCTTATCTGCATCAACCGTTTGCTTATTAACTAATGCTGGTAAATTGGCTCAATTTTGCAAGAGCTTATTCCTGATTTTATCTCTCAAAAAACCATGAAGTTAGCTAACCTTCGGAAAGCAAGCGAGAGAAAGTAGACTGAAATAAATCGCCTGGTGGAATAAAGAATTGAAAACTAAACGCTCAAAACTAACGGAGAAAAAAAACACTTCAAGTTTGATTAATAGGCCATATTCGTTTTCTCGGTATTGGATTGGAACTAGCTTGAAATAGAGGCTTGTGCGGGGGAATATCATTAATAATTTAAAAAAGCGATTAGAGTCATTTGCATTTAAAACGACTTCCCACATTAGCCTCAGTTGCAAGCTAGTTCCAGTCCAATACCGAGAATACGAATATGGACTATTGTGTGCTTCTCATTTGCATGGCTTGTGTAGAAGTCACCCGCGGCCCAGTCCATTGACGATGTGCTTACAACCTCGAACGGCACGACGTTTTACATCCTGGTGGAGCCTGGGGAACACGGTCTGCCTGAGAGTCCAGAGAGTGTTAAGAGTATGAGGACTTGTCTTACCTTTCTAACGGATACACAAGGTACAGTACACCATGTGCAAATTTCTTACTGTATAGTCGTCACTCGCTTCAGTTTCGGATTTGATTCTTGTTGGCTTTCCCAACTTTTCACCTATCAACTGTCCGTGAAATGTTATCGGCATGTTGATACATGTGGATTTCTCACTGTTAAATTGTCTTGATAGCGTTTCCTGTTGTTACAAGCTTCCATTAAACTAGAAACGTTTTATTCTCAAGCACAAGCTCCGTACTTTTACATAACAATCTCCGAGGACATGGCTCATCCCCGACGAAATCCCAGCATACACTGCGGTACATTAACTTGCGGTCACACACTCAACATAACATGTCATGCACTCTACGCTTTATTTCTAAAATGAAAAGAACATTTCTTTTATTTGTTTTTTAGAAGAAGATGAAGAAGAGGAAGATGCTTTGCCGTCTTATATTGAAGCCATCGTCATCAGGGAAGAACTTTTCTTGGACCTCAGAAAACAGTAAGTAAGCTTACCATTAGTCCTGGGCAAGCCCTTCTTGTCAATTAAACAGGTACGACAGTAAAGGTCTGGTCTCGAGACACCGACGTAGAATGCGAAATACAATGAACATTGAAGAAATGACTGATCATCGCAGTTACACACACAACTTAAGCAGCTGCGATACCGGTGCAGTGCTCTACGAACTGAGCTAACAAGCCAACTGGGGGCTGGTCACTTTGTGAGTTCGTAATATACCCGTAGATGGTGAAGATACAAGTGTATATTTGAAAGATCATATACTTGAACTGCGGAGAAAGATATCCGCATTTCAAGTATATGATCTTTCATATATTCACTGACAATGAACATTTGCGCGCCCAGTTGCCAAATGCTAGCACTAGAACTGGATGCAAGACTATCTTTTTAGGAGTCAATGTTGGCATTCAAGATGGTGGTTGAATACATTTTTTTCAAACATTTCCTTCTGTTGTAGAAGAGTCAATGTATACTTATGTAAAAAAAAAAGACATTTTAAGTTTTTGTAAAGTGCAGCACGCAAACTGATCTAACTGGCTTGTGGCTTTATTATATCTGTAGCATACGAATGGAATTTTTAGAACATCTTGAAGAATGGAAGATACAGGCCATGGACAGAGCAAACAGCGTAGTAGCAGCTAAGGTAAACATTTAGATCTGCAGTATTGTACATTTGCACGTGGATGTACACACGTAATTGTTTTTCGGCATTTTTTTTTCACAACGTTTAAGGCTTGTGCGTAGGCTCTTTGCCAGTGTTCAATATGGTGTGAAATATATTGTAAGTGTTCCTAGAACTTTTCGCAAGCTTGCTAATCAGCAATGTTAAGGTCCCAGGGGAATTCCCTTATATAGAAATGACAAGATGCTAGTCGCAAATTCCGTAAAGAACCCCCTCAGAGGTACCAGACTCTTACTTTATGGGGATGGCTCAACTCTTACTTTGTGGGGATGAAACAACTAATTAACTTACATTGACAATTTGATATTGTGATGGTGACTATGTTACAGGTAAATGAAAAAATTTCAAATTGGAATTAGTCGATTAACGCAAAGTTTTACAACATCTTTTACTGAGCTCACCAACCTAAAAGGTAGGGCGAAAATTCTGAACCGAACCTGGACGCTCGTTTGAGAATTAAGTATATTTACATTATATTTTTTAACAGACTAAACGGTACCAATTGACAAATTTTTCCCCCAAATGTTATAACAAGCAACCTGTCATAGTTATAGATGAATCCGCCGCCCTCTTCCATGGTCAGGGGGCAGGACGTGGTAGGGGAATTTACTGAATCCGTATTCTTTTGACAACAGGCGCTTGGACGATTTGTTGATTATCGCATTTCTAATTCTTTGGCTTGGATTCGTCGGTGGGTTGCATAATTGAGATTGTTATTCCCTTTTTTGTAGGTTGAGGAGTTAAACAGTGAGTTAGACTTGCGGCTTCATCTCCACGAGCCAAGAGCTGCCAGAGCGGAGCAGGACGTGCATAATGTGAGAGCAGGTAGGTACACTGTTAGCTGTCATGATTTAGACCTTTTAAAAGTCCTTTCAACAAATCTTCCCTGGCTTTTTGGTTTCGCCGTCGCTTCGCTCGAGGAAGATGTATAAGCGAAGGATTAAGCAAAGGTCGACTTGTGGCAAGACTATACATGCATGGTTGTAATCTTTTGAAATTTTAAGAACCCGTAACCCTATAAGAGATTTTAGCGTCCGATTTCCCAGAAATCTAATGTCCTATTTTTTCATGGTCCTGCAGCGGAATTGGTGATGCATCGAGAGCGAGTTGAACGGCACTGCAAGGGTGTTACTACGTCTCTAAATGAGTTCAAGGCGAGGTTCCAACAGATGGTAGAAGAACATGATAAGGAGGTCAGTCAAGAACTGCCTTGTTATTTGAAAATGTCAATCGATGGATATGTTGGTCGTGGAAGTGTCCTAGGAGATCTCCTAACGAATTAAATAAGCTAACTACAGAACCAGATGCATTAGTTGGAGAAAAGAAAGACCGCACACCACAAGTTTAACGTGGAATTGCAGTCTTTTTCAGTTAAAGTAACTTGTAACACTTAAACGAAAAACTAACGAACCTAAACGAAGGTGCCATGGAGAAACTAAACTTCAAGTATTCAACATCAGTGGTCTCATAAAAACATGTCACCGGCTAGCCTCCTGACTGACTGTTTCCATTTTGTATTTCAGACGGACATTTTCAAACAATCCGTTCAAGAGCTTGAGGCGACATTCACTTCAGCGACAAAAACTCACGAGTACGTAACTGTGTTTTTATACTGATGTTCACTCTTAAGCCATTCCTTGGCCGGATTAATCTGTCAGGATCAATGTAGTAGATTAGCGCGTTTTGGGCAACTCGCCGTTGGAATTTCCGATACTTATTGCCCAATCGCTAAGAAAGAGCAAGAGCACTGCGAAGATTGTTACGCCAGGATTCGTTGTGTTACTGAGCAGTATCCCAGTCGAACTGGTGGTCTTTGTTGTTGACAGAAGTAAGGGTCCCTTTGTGAATTTTTCCTTTCAGACTCTTGGTGATCCAAGATCAAGTTGCAGGACGTGTTGAGCAAGTGAGAACTTTTTCATTGCATTTAAATCTACATTCTGATGGTCACCGCGCTCCAAGCAGCTCCATTGGAAAATTTCAGTTTAGTTGACATACTGTATCTCTATAGAGTCTGCTGCGCCCGTTAATTGGCTACAGTGTGTTAAATCAGTATTCCTCACTTAACATTCAATGTGCATTTTTAAAAACAAATATTACTCAGTTGCTTCGGTCAAGGTTCTGCAGACAAAAATAGTAACCGTATATGATTTTTGGTTAGAAAGGATTGGATGTGAATATTTCAGAGCACGCGAGACAACCCCCTACCCAGGGTCTCTCTTCTTCCTTAGAGAGACCCTGAGCACTAGGTTGCACGAGAGATCAGCTGCAGGCTGCGTTCTCGTATCTTCTTCAAATTATCAGTTTCTCGTCGTCAATCTTTCTGCCAGTAATCCAGATTCCCATCTAAATCCTAGTTAATCTGTGGATTGCTCTGTTTGGTTTGTGTCCATAGTACATGGATGTAATCAGAACTTCCCTCAGAAAGTTTCGTCACGATCTGGATGACATGCTGAGCACTGTGCGGAACTCAAACGCAAGATTCAGAAAAACATTCAAGTAAGAATTGCGTGGCTGTCAAGACTAGGAGCTGGGATATGGGTGAAGGGGTTGTAATTTTGAAACTCTTTGAAGTAGGGGTGGCTATAAAGTAGTAATGATATTGTAAATATTCGTGCGTTTTTATCAAGAGCCCCTGGCTCGGGAGATTGGGCAACCACTCCCTCACGTTTATGACTCAAAATAAAGTTACCTTACCTTACCTTACCTTAGCTCCGTATTGAGTGCCGTTTAATGATGTTGGCTTGTCAACCTTGATACATGTAGCTGAGTGTCTTTTTAGGCTCAGTGTTTAAGACATCGAATTTGGTTTTTGAAATCTTTGAAGCGTAAGCAAAGTTACTCTCAGTAAAACTGGAATTGGTGGAAGTTTTTAGGTCCCATAGGAGTGTATCCCATCAAACATGACGTGGACCACGTTTTTGCTTCATTTTGTTGTTGCCGGCTATGCAGGCTCAATCAGCTCTTGGGCTTGAAACAGTTGAATTACAGTAATAAATGCAACGCAATCTGCCCATATCAGTTCCTTTTTGCTTCTTCCCTTTGTATTCAAATGTTTTCTTGGATCCACACGCAAGATTATGCCAGTGTATAATACGGTTCTCTGCGGTTGTCCCTACCGTAGACTTACAACTTTCCTCAAGCTTTGTTTTCTACACTCTCTAGGGTATTTTCCGACGGTGGCAATTTTTCAACGGATGAAGTCGATGAGTACAGAAAGAAACTGGTGAGTGCTTCTTATCCGTTCTCTGTTTGTCCCGTTTAGCTCTCCTCTTAACATTCAAAGTAGTACAAGTCGGGAAATCTTCACTGCAACTGTGATTCTCAAATATTAGGAACGCATGGCGAGTAAGATCGACTCTTCAGAGGGATCCTTCATGGCTGAACTGGAGGGAATGGAATCCAAGAGACTAGAAGCAGCTACCGACTATGCTGGCAAGTTAGAAGATAGGTGGGTTGTGCTGTATAAATAGTTAACTTACAAGATGAATTTTTTGTTTTTTTGCCAAGTGCACTTCAACGTCTTGCTCGCCCTCTCCAATCTTATATATACGTTCCATATCTCATGGTGTAAAATCTTACTCTCCCCTCAACTAATTAGGGTAGTTTTATGTGAGCGCATTAAGACCACCACTGTTAACTCAATACCTTGCACCAAGCCACTAAATCTCTAGCTTGGGTGCAGACGTCTAGAATTTCTTTTTCCGTGTAAAAGGAAAAAGTGTACGTCCTCAAGCAGGCTACAAAAAACGTCGACCCAAAATATAGAAACCTTTCCTGTTGCGAACCCTATAACTAAGACTTTACCTTGTAAGCAAGGAATTCAATTTTGTTTTTACGTTGCTCTGTAGGTTTAAAAATCATTTGTTTGACTTGACATTTATGGAAAAAGTGACTAGATGGCTGACAAACACTCAAGTCAAGGTCAAAAGCGAAGTAAGTAATTCACAAAAATAGAACGGATGATTTTTATGGGGACTCTCATATCAGTTACTAAATCGGACAATCTTCTGCTTTGTCTGAGATGTGTTTCATAAAAGATGTTCATTTCTGCCTTTTATTAGGTTGCATTCAGTAATTCTCAGGCCAAAAAGCTCGCTATCTATCTGTCCACGTTTGAGCGCCATATTGATGCGGTAGAAAAACCCAATCTTGACAAAGAGGTGAGATACATTCTCAGTCATATGAGTCAGTGAAATCAGTCCGAGGGTCGAAGTTAGTGAGGACTTCCTACAACAATTTCAAACGCAAATAAAATAGATGTAACTTAGAACAATCAGCTCTGAATTATACTTGTTTCATTTGCGTTTAAAACTGTTGTAAAAAGTGAAAACTTCCTCCTTCAGTAATGCTGATGATTGCATTGCCATTAAGTCGTTATTTATTATGATGGACAGTTGTTCTATACAAACAAAATTAGCTGCAGTATGCGGCAAAGTGAACTTTTTTTTCTTTCATCTTCATCAGCAAGTAACAGCTCGTGAAGTGCAAAGCAGCCTCATTCCAATCCTTCAAACATTCCATGAGAGGTCCATGTACCTAAATTGTCTCCTCAACCCAGCCACGCCCAGTCTGGCTGCCTTGCAGGCTGGATTCAAGAGAAAAGAGGAGAAAAAGGAAGAAGAGAGAAAAGAAGAAAAAGGCTCCAAGGGAGCACTCAAGTTAGTTGGGACCATTCAATCTCTTTGAAAAGGATCTTATACCTGTTAATTCTCATATGAAATGCGGCCTGTTTATTTGTTTGTTTGGACTAGATATTAAGCAACTGAGGATCTCTGTTGCTTGAAGAGTTTCCAGATTTGCCGGTTGAGAAACAAAGGATTCTCTATTTGTAGTTTTGGTTCCTGACTATTCAGAAGATTCTGCATGAAGGCGGATCATGTACTCTTGTTAATATGTGACAATGTAAAGACTTTTAAAATTGTGTTTAGTCATCCTCTTTTTCTTGAAGCTTTCTTCCTCTCCTTTCAAATCTGCTGCCAAGTTGAAAGCATTCTTACTTTACCCAATCGACTATCTTCTTTCTGCTACTTACCTCAACTATGGTTTCAGATGTTTGAATGTGGGTTTGTCTTCCTCTGAACAGCTACAAGTTGTAGAACCCATACCTTGGCCAAGAGTGAATCGTCTTTGAGTTATTTTCGTTATCTGTTTAAGCACAGAGTGAATGTAAATGATTTCCATCCACCTATGTGTGTTCCTTCTTTCTGCCTAGTCTTCATGTGACCAATGCTCCAGATAATGAGCGGGCCGAGGTAAAAAACCTGACAAGTCCCGCCGCCTGACCCGACAAATTAGTAGAAAACTTCCGATTATTTGACGAAGTTCTTACATGTATCTAGTGACCCGTGGTATTACGTTTTGTCTCCACGCCCTTTCCTGTCTAGATATTCTTCTCTGTTTCATGTCAGAAGACGCAGGAAGCGTGGGTTCTTGTATACCATTATCCCGGCGTAACCACCTGTACACCTTTGTATTTGTACTTCGTAGCATAATCATCTTTCTTTTTCCCCCCTCTATCTTTGTGCTATTTTTGCAATGTGATACTTCTTGTTTGAGCATCCTTCTCTTTTATTCTTGTCTTTCCATTCTTTGACTTCCTTCTGTCCATCTCAGTACAATCGCGGAAGAAGAACTTGAAGATCTCCTCTCAGACTCCAGTGAGGATGGACTGAATCCCTTGGTTCAGACTCCGGTTGTCAGAGACACGATCTTGTCTTGGCGTCGCGTGTACAACTTTCCTTCGCCAGAAAATTTTCGTCGCTTTGTAGAGAGTCCTTCTTCACCGACGCAGTCTGAAGGAAAGGCTTCTCCAAAGTATGCTTGCTGTTAATTCTTTCAGAACTTCTTTGTCTTTTTCTCTATGCTTTGCATTTTCTTGTTAGGGATGGTAGTTTTTGAGCAGTGATCTTTCCTGTAGATATTTGTTTTTTTGAGAGACGTCGTCAAATGTGTGTCTGCGTTCATGCATCTGTTACGTTTAATTTCTTTGCTTCTTTCTTGTCATTACCCACGTGTTTGTGAGGCACTCCTCTATTACTAGAGGAGGACTAATCAACTCTCGATGGTGTGTATTTAATTCTTCCCGTAATCTTCATGCTAAATCGCATGGGTTTAACAAAATGTAAAATGCTTTGTACGCGGGCCACGAGAGTTAGTTTAGGCGAATCAACTTGAGCCAAAGTAAGTCTTGAGAGTAGAAGTACTTCTGAGTTCTCCATTTGTAATCAGGCTTTGTAATCAAAAGACGATGCTATTGTATGTTCCTGGTGATGTCAACAGAGTTTAGCTGTTGTAGAGAGAAATGAGATTTTTTCTGTAAACTTTCTTTAAAACAACTGCAGATACCACTGCAGTGTTTCAACAAATTAACTTTCTCTCTTTATCTGCCGTGATTTACGTGAAATATGCTCATGATTTCTTGCCTAGTGTCTTTACTTTATGTGCTTGTGCTTTTGCCTGTCGCAGATCCAAGAAAAGCAAAAGAAAGTTGTCCCAGAAGGTTTTAATAGGAAGCAACGAGACAACAGATTCTACTGAACCGCAAAGTGGAGAAGGCTTGAAACCCAAGAGTACTCGTGAGTGACAGGTTTACTCTGTATTTGCCAGATGATGGTGTGTTCAAGCTGCATTCGTGATTTCAGTGATTTGATTTAATCTTATTTACGGCAATGTCCATTTCCAGCGTCTCTTTCGAGGGCAGCCAAGGCCGCCGAGAGTGATGGAAGACCAAAGACAGTCCCAGGCGAGGTAAAGATGGGAGGTGTTTAGGGCTTCACTATTGTTTCATGAGTAATAAATAAATTCCCCATAATCCCTTCACGTCACTGTAGTTTATTTCACTTGAACACCATAGACTTAGAACGGGATTGTTAGAGCGGTTTTCATTTGAGTGTCGAAAAGTAATTGATTTTGCACTTACTACGCTACGCGATTGGCTTAAAAAACTCGCACCAAGTCGCGACTCATTCGCACACGTTTTCCCGCGCTTCGCGTCAGCTAGTTGTAATTACTGTGATTGGCTAGATCGATTACTTTGGTCTTGGTGCAACGACACTCCATTGAAAACCGCTCTGTTACGTTTGTGAATTGACGCAATGAAGAGGACTGAAAAATGATCGGTGTTTGAAATAGAAGGTTAAATCGTTGTCTTTCCTTTCAAGCTGAGCCACACGCTGTCTGATTTGGACAAGCAGGCTGGAAGACAAAAGAGCGCTGGGTGAGAATATTAGTCAATTACATTTTGCATTTTTTTTTTTACTGTTTTCCAATTGACCGAACCAGCCGTTTCGTACAGAGGTTTTTCATGACGTCGAGCAAATGTGGGAATTTCGGAGAGATCAAATTCTTCTGAAATTGTTTAGTCCATGCAATTAATCTGTAGTTTGTATTTTTCTTTTTTCACATGTCCTTAGAAGTCGTAAGTTAAGTGCATCCAGACGAGATCCTCTTGGACCCAGATATGACAAGAAGTACCTGGTGTTCGGTGAAAAGATGGAGGATGGAAAGTAAGTTTCTTGTCTTGTGTTTTCACTACTTGTAGGTTGTGTCACGTGCGCGCACGTGTTAGCCTTATTTTTTCATCCTCGTTCGTCTCTTGCATTTTACTAATGTATATTTGAGCCAAGCGTACATTACCTATTTCGCGTAACCTTCACCTATCCTCCTCGTGTCAAGTGGTACATGAGGCCTCTATTTATCGTTAAATTAATAACTTGGTGAAGGTAGAGATCTGAAAGTAGTTAACATTGTCATAGACTGAAATATCTCCATGATGTACACTTTGTGTATAGCTTTGGTGTCACTTTGACCTAACGTTTTGACCTTAAGTTTTGATTTCTTTATTGCAGACACTTTATGGCTCGAATTAGAAATATACTGAGGGAAGGCTTAGAGGGCTTATTGGCTACTTCTGAGGTATTGTTGCATTCTAACGCCTTTGGTTACATTAAAAATTTTCGCTCCCCCTCCCATAGTGATACTCGTTTATCACTGATTCGTTTGATTACCAGATGTACTATCGCCAGAAAGGTCAGCGGACTCCAACTCGGCCTCAGGCTATCCATGAGAATTTTGACTTCTGTGCAGACGCTTTGGTTCAGCGGTTGACGTCATATAAGACCCAGTCCGAAGAGTATCACAATTCATGCATTCAAGGTGAGAGAGTGTGGACTTCTGTCTTCTCATGCGAATATACTATTTATTTTGCCTGTTTGGTATGAATATTAGTGGCAGGAAGAGATTATTGTTCCCGTTAGTGAAAGAGTGAGCTTTTCACAACCTGAGTGAAGGAAGACAGTACGTACGGAATATGTACGCATTTAAACTTGAACATCATGATGTAAAAATTAACGGGGCAGTTTTCACCAGAATAACAACATGCAGACTGTGGTCTTTCTTTGCCACTGTTTTGAAGACGCGCTTTTTATACCTTGTAACTAACTCCGCTTAGCAGATGTAAACGATTAAACCGTTGATATTGGTGTTGTTGTTTATAGAACTTCGCTCGCAGATGCAGAAGTTTTCGGTGATTTTAGTTCATCTTCCACCTCTGGTAGTAGAGATCATAGTCGCTGATCAGCTGAGCGATTTAGAAAAACAAAGAGAAACGCTGGAGAATGACTATAAAGTCATGGTTCAAGAACTAGAGCGAAGAAAGGTACAGTATAAACAAGTGAAATTTCTTACCGTGCATCGCGAGAAACTTTATGGCCGACGAGAGCTTCCCATGAAGTATAAATGTGGCGTTCTTTCGCGTGCTCCTCACATCTTTTCGCCCGGCGTAAGCAATGAGAAAACTCCAGGCAGCGAAAGGAATAAGAGAAAAGTTTGGGCCGCGATATTCAACGACGTTATAGAGGGTGTCATAGATCTTAAAATACTGATTACGGAGATATTTAATTCGACCTCCGTCGGAAAGAATTCTAATGACTTTCTTGTAAAAAGGAAGGAAACATTCACGTAAGCGATTGGCCAAGAGGATCTACCACATTCCTTACTGTGTTGAATATACGAAGTTACACGGGGTTCTTGATGTTGTCGTAATTTAAACTTTACTTCCTGATCCTGGTTAACGAAGGATAAGGACAGTAAGAATGGACTTTCAGCGTTTTTGAACATTGTACGCTCGCTTGTATCAACATAGGTCTTTGGTTTGAGCGCACTTCAGGCGAAAAAATCTCGATAATGACAGAGGCAAATTAGTTTGTTGCTATGTATTATGCAGAGTCTTCACCAGTCTCAGCTGCGGCCATCTTTGGGCCATCCTCACAACAGAACAGAAATGGACACACTGTGCAGCAGTGAAGAGAGAAGACGACAGGAAGCACTGGATGGAGCTAAACAGCATGCTGAAGCTCTGGCGGTGGGTCATTATAATCCTGCCAAATAAATCGGGCCGTAGAGGGGCGAGTTGGCAAAATTCAGTCTGAATTCCACGTTATTGAGTAGGAAACAGTATTTACTTTGCTACTCAACATTTTAACGAATGGAAATGTTACAGCTAGATTGAAACTTCTCCTTATGCAGTGCTTTTCTGAACGGTTCTTCTTGAGCGAACTTCAAATACGGCAGGCGACGTACATCACAGGATATATGTCATGCGTAGAGCGTTTTCACATGACGTCACGGCGGCCATTTTGGTGTTCCCAAACAATAAAATTTCGCTTCTTTTAGAAACGAATTTTTTTTTATGCAAGAGGAAAAAAAGGGGAAACAGGAAAAAATGAACGCACGCACTCGTGTAATATTTAACACAATAAATATTAATGTAACTTTTATTCTGCTTCTCAGAAACTCGAAGCCCAGTTTGCAGGCGTCTTTATCGAGAAACTCGCGCAGACATGTGAGACCATGTTACTTCAGTTTGATGCAGTTCTCTCTCTGGATGACGTTGAAGTGGGAAGTAAGTTGTTTAGCCATATGTTGTACACAGATTCGTATTTAGTGGTCCTCCAGGTCACTTTTCTCCGCGCGTCCAACATTGCTCATTCTGGGTCGATGGGAACGAGGTTGTCCGGGTCGATCCGTAACAAAAACTACCTCGGAAGTAACCCACCACTTTTTGTACATTTGGAATGTCCAGTTAAAATGCTATATAGCGATCAACCATTTTTGTTTAGCTGGGTTGGTAGGCAGTCTTTGTGCGCTGTTCTAAATCTACGATTCCCTTCGGGTACAAAGAGTTTTATCTTGGAAGTTAGCCCGCTCGTGGCAAACCCAGTTCATTCAGCGAGTCACACGACAAAGCTTTCAAATATTTCATATGATATTTTAACGTCGCGAAACATGTTCATGTTTAAGAAGTTCTAAGACTAACCATAAGATGTATCACGGTACTGGTTTTGTTTCATAGAGGTTGAACCCAAACCAAAGAGCACCAAGAGGCTCTTAAGAGAAAAAATGTCAGGAGACGAAGACGGCAAAGGTAAGGAATCTTAATTGTGCAGAGACCTAGAAGTAGAACAATCGTCAACTAAAAGTCTGTGGTCTGTTCTTTTATGGATCTCTCGCGACAAAAACTCGGCAAAACAGCTACTAGATCCACCACGTGCTTGGTGGAAAATGTGGCTATGTTCTTGATAGAGTAGGTCAGCAAATGACCCTAAATTATTGTCTTTGAATTTTTTCCAACGTGAAATAATTGAATGCAGATATCATCTATTTGAATTTTTAACTTTTTCGCCTGTTCGACATGACGTCACATATTTGCAAAAGAGGAACCACAGTGGGAATTCAAACTCTGCAGTGCTTGCCTTTGCTATTATTTTGCGAGACTAATGCGTTTTTAATCTAATCGTCAGTTTAGACTATTCCTTCTATATGTTAACGAGGTGGACGTTTTCTTTAAAACCCGAATCATACTGTTTATCGTTGTCTCCGAGAGAAAAGTTCCCTCTAACTTTTTTTATATTTCTCGTTCCAGACAAGTTAGCGCCCTTTCCATCTGGTGGAACAACATGGGAAGGACTACCAACGAACGAACTTGTGCTGGAAGAGTCTGTCGACAAGAAACACAATATCCTTTTAATTTCACTTCAGTCTTCTTCGCAAGAGCTAGTTCGAACTTTACCTACATGTGTACCAAGCATGCATGGGTGGAGAGGGAGGGAAGTGGGATTGGTTCGTTAAGAAAACCCAGGTTCTCCTATTGAGCTATATTCGCTTTTGATTTTGCGCCAGGCTTATAGTTATTGAAACAAATCTCGAAAGACTTCTTGTTTTTCTTCTTTTGAAATGTCAGTGTCACAGACTATGAAATACTAAAAATGTTTCTTTAACAGTTTCTCACGAACCCCTACTGTCAAAACGGTCAAGACGACACAAGGTCATCTGGCTGTCATCAAATCACGAAACAAGGCTTACGAGGTAAAATTCTTTATAAATTTACTAAAGCCAAGTTAATTTTGTACTGCATTTATAATGGTTTCATTGGGTTTTTGAGAGAAACAAATGATCTTGACGTCTAAGGCCTCTTCCACACCAATACTGTGTGATTCGTTTTCGCCTATCGTCTACACTGAAACGACCAAAAACGCTGATAAAAACAGAGGCTTTCTACAACGGTTTCAAAAGTGGAGCCTTTTGAAAACGCATCGTTTTGAAAACGTTCCGTTTCTAGTGTGGTAGGTGAAAACGAAGCTTTTGAAAACGGTGCCGAGAAAAGTGTCACATACTGTCGTTTCCATCAGCGTTTTCGGGCGTTTTAACGTGAATAAATTTTGCTGGCACAAATTCAGACATAAGTTGAATATCATTGCTCAAATTAAGGAAATGGGTAATTATCTCTTAATGGCCAGTTCCCTTTTATGCGACGCGCCTGCAGGGAATCATGGTAGTTGTATTCATCAAAAAAACATCCAGTCCAAGGTGTTGAATAAAACTACCATGATTCCCTGCAGGCACATCTCATAGAGGGAATTGGCCATTGATTTTGTCTTTTCTTTTCTTTTTTTTTTTCTTTTTTTTTTTCACATTCTTCAGGATTATAAAGAGAAGTTTGAGTCTCGCCTGATGGCCATTCGAGAGGCAACGAGTGCGCAAATTCAGAACGAGGAAAGATGGACAAGAAGCTGGCAACGATCCATCAACAAAATAAAAGAACTTTACTGAGATGACTTAGTTCAATTACTAGGCTGAGTTTCTATTTTAGAGGAGGTGACATCTTGTATGGTTTACATTGCAAAAAGGAAAAGGAAAGACTAGCAGTGAAAACGAAAAGAAAAATCACATTTGTCTTACTTTAGCTTTTTGAGGTCATATTTCTTGTACAGGTATTTATTTGGTTTGAACCTTCAAGACTGTAAAAAATGTAAATAAATGGATGTTGAGTAAACGACTGTTTTGTAGAATGCAGTGAAGTGTATTTGTTAATTTTTACCCGAAATCAGTGGATAAATATAGTTTGAAAATGTTTCATTTCGTGGACATCGGCCCAAACCATTGATTACCTAAATGAACTTGAGAGAGATGCAGCAAAAAAACACATGAAGAAGTACTGCAAAACTCCAGTAATGATTACATTCATTCAAAAGGTTTTTTATGTTTATCTCTATACATAACGACCTGAAACACTGAGCAAGTACTTAACATGGAAAGTCTTCGAACATACGCTCACTACATAAAATACAAAACATATTCTTCAAAGAGCGGCTTACAATCGGAATTGTTTTGGGGAGCAGGGATGGCACAGTGGTGAGAGCGCTCGCCTCCCTCTTATGAGGCACGGGTTTGATTCTGGCCCGGTGTCATGTGTAGTTTGTTGTTGGTTCTCGCCTTTCTTCGAGGTTTTTTTTCCGGTTTTCCTCCCTCCGCAAAACCAACATTACCAAATTCCAATTCGACCTGGATAGAGGAGCCGCATGAAAACCAATTAAGGCTGATTTGGCTTCCTCTCTCAATATTGCAATTGACTTTTTTATTGTTATATCTGAGTTACATGATGTAAACATGCCTAGAATGTCCGAATACGATATCTAATTTTCATGTGTCTCCATTGCGTACCAATCGTCCTCTCCCAACTACATGTGTACATGTAGGTAACAGGTCGCGTAAAAGGCTTGGCAGTTCTATAACGGCGCCTGGACTACACTTCCATATTGGCTATCTCAAATCAATCTATTTTCAGGTTCTGTTTGCCAGGAACACTGCTACTTGCTCCATAATATCTGAAAACGAAAAAAAAAAAAAGTAACTTTAGCATACGCTGGCGAATATTCAACATATTAAAGCAATCGATTTGTGTGCCAATGCCAAACGAGTCGATCATAGTTTCGGTAGTCGTTAATTAATAAGTTCTAACATTCCGATCCAACAACGGTTCATTAGCTTGCATAGGAGGTGGGATTTAGCGCACGAGTTTGTTTTAGTGGGGAAAGTCTCTAACAAAAGTGGCGAAGGTGACGAGTCCCTCGCCGCTCGCGAAAATACCCGAATTACTGTCAGATCGATCTTTGGTCAGATCATTTCAGTACCGTGGAGCGATCTATATTTGTTTAAGTTTTTATAACTGGAACGATCTAATTTTTTTGTGGAACTATCCGACTTGCAACGATTTGTTCTCTCGCGGCCTCGCCCCTAGCGTCCAGGGCTCAGCTCCGCCGGTGAAAGCACTCACGTGAGAAATCCTGCCAGCGACGCAGGCTACGTTTAACGAGGACTCCTTTAAGGAGACGAAGTCTTTAACTTCCAGTATCACTACTATCTCCTTAATTAATATCTCAGCTCAGAATCAGAAAATATGAATAAAGCCTGAAGCAGACAGGTAAAGAAATACTTAAGACAGATAAGAAATCTTTTAGGAATATTTTTCTAAGGTATTACCAAACGCCAGGGATGACAAACGGTACCTAGATAATTTTGGGTCTTGGAAACTTGATTCATCTCCAAATTTTACAATCTTACATGATGAGTCAGGAATACTCGTTTTACTATGTTTCATTCATTTTGAGATTAAAATCGTTCGAGTCTCAGTATTGGACCGGATTTTCAAACAAGGGTTTCAGCATCTCGCAACTCTTAAATTTTACCATGATCAGTAAGTAATCACTTTAACAAATCACAAAGAACAAAGACAATCCAATGAACCAATTAAAACTCGAAGTAGTAATGCTGATGCAAAGCACGGAAAAACTTGTGCGAACGAGTTAGGATTGGTTTTGGGTAACTTCTGATTGGATGAAAAAAGTGGCGCGAGATTTTTTGAGCGGTTTTTAACTGTGTCGTGAAACCAAAACCAAACCAATTTCTTACCAATTAGGTCACTAAAAGCCAATCTCAAACCATAGTAAGACCAAAACCAAAGTAATTGTCTAATTACTTTCGACACTCAACTGCAAACTGCTGTAAGCCAATCGTGTTGCGTAGTAATGCAAAACCAATTTTTTCTTGACTCTTACTGAAAACTGCTCTAAATGCCCATAAAAAACCTTTAGTTAACAACTGCATTAAAACAAAATACATCCTTTCTACAGCAAACATTAAGCAAATGCTGCTGCCCTCAAGTTGTTACATAACTACCAAGATCTTGTTGACCACATCTCACCTCTTATCTTGTGAGCGTGCCTGTGTTGGGTGGAGGCCCACTCCCTGATTGCTGTATATACATTTGCCATTGGTGTGATGTAAGTTATTCTGCCCAAAATGTCAACTTTTTCCTCATATCTTGGCAATTATGTCAAGAAACCTGACCACACAGCCTTCAACAGCATAATATCAATAGCATATCACACAACATAAAATATTTTGTAAGACTCTTCCACATCCTTGGAGATCTGGGACTGTCAACTAGGGAGTTCAGTACTAAAAAGGGTGGCTAAAAAAAAAAAAAATGCAGTGGAATAATAACTCACGACTGTATTCTTTTTGATGGTGTTACAGGAAGTATTCATGGCTGATTTATTCATTTCTCATATTTTTCCTTTCCCCATTAAGGCTTGAGTTAAATACTACAAATTAAGTATGTACTATCTTTAAAACCCTTGAAAAAGGTCTGTATACTGACTGCACTGATACTGCACGCCTTAAAAGCAATAGCCACTCATAAACAGCTTCGAAACCACATGTAGCCATAAAAAAATTATTTTTGGTTTTGAGCAGATTGCAGTAATGTATTGCGCCCTTGTCAATGGAAAAACATATAAAACAAGAACACAAAAACCCTCCCTTCCACAGGTACAATTCCATGTCAGCTAAAATGAGTCTATCAACATCCACTTTTGATTTTTAAGGATACAATTCACTGTAAATTCTTTCCAAATCACCGAGCCACTCCAGAAGGTCTGCTATTGAAGGCTGAGTGGAGGTTCCCTCACATACCACAGACACTGGAACAGAACCTAAGAGAGGATTATGGTTACTGTAGTTAATGATCTGTTGAATGTCTTTGAAAGCCACCTCAAACAAGTACTCAATTTTTTTTTCTTCACAGTATGACTATCTCTGAAACTTTCAGCTCATTGATTTCATAGAAAAGAGTCATCATAAAATGGTTGCAGTTGTTCATTTGCATTGGAGAACAATAGTAATAAAGTATAATTGTTTGTCTCAAGCTTACCAGTCAACCTCGTCTTCTTGTGAAGAGTATAGCAGCATGAAGTGAAAATGTACAATCTAGATTACAAGTGACCAAATTTTGAGACACACAATTACACCTTTTCATCAAAAGAGCCATTGTTTTCTATCAGGATTGTTCTTTGAAAAAACAAAGTGAAAATCTCATGTTTGGGCAGTTTTATTGGCATAAGACTCAATATTCTCCCAGTATGGCCCTGCTGCTGGTTAATAAGATATATCTAAGCACCTGATCACTGCAAACTACATACTAGTTATGCAATGCTTTCAAGTGGTATACCGTAAAATATCCCACAAGTCACTTGAATTTTCTCAGAATACACAAGTGCTTTTAGGCGTTATTCCAAGGAAATATAAGGGACAAGTGGGATATTCTATGGTCACTATGACAGAGGCATAACTATTTTATACCATGCCATAGAAAATAGAGTGGCCAACATAATCAATGCGACATACATGTGGTGCATGACATGAAGGTGGGATTTAATACCACCAAATGTAGAACATCTTTTCTGTACTCTTATTGGCTTTGTTTTCTATGGCATGGTATAAATTGTATTACTCTCTACTTACCTGATTGGAGTGTATAAACTTGTAAACTGCTAGACCAATGCGTTGACATCTTCTTTGAAATAGTTTTGAATGTGTTCCTGAAACAACCAAAGGTAGTACCAGTGTCTCAACAAATTCAATTACAAACAAGATGCTGGTGTTGTGTGACAACCCTAATAATGGCTGTGAAGCAGACTAGATGCCAGTTGGAGCTTGAACAATGAGATTAAAGATGAGTAGTCGTTCCTTGTCAGCCATCAAAACTGAGGACATTACAATCAATGATTTTGATAATCAATAAAAATCGATTGAAATCGATAATTTTTGATACTAATTGAGCTTAATCGATATTGATAACGAAAATCTGAAATTGATAGCAAAATTTTCTTGATCATCAATTCCGATCAATTTCTGTAATTTGTGTTCAAATTTTATCAACTCCTCTCGACCAGGCCAGGGGGCCATGACTAAAAGTAGGTGAGCTAGGCAAAGTCTGCATACGAGCCACGTGGCCCATCAGGCCGGCACTTATCTCCGGTTTCCGTAACATGAAACGATTAGGAGTATTTCTTCTCCCCGGCCCCCTGGATGGAATTCTTGTCCATCGCAGGGTTAACCCTAGCGGTAAATTCGCCATTACCCATTTGTACACCTGGGTGGAGAGAGGCATTGTGAGAGTTGAGTGTCTTGCCCAAGAACACAACCCGATGTCCCCAGCCAGGGCTCGAACCCGAACCGCTAGATCCGGATCGAGTCGAGCGCACTATCCATGAGGCCATTGCGCCTAAAAGTGACTACTTATAAAATAGCTTACATGTTGTCCTGCAACTTTGTCATAATAGTTTCTGTTTGTTTTAGCAGCTTGTATTGCAGTTTCTCCTTCAACCCTTCAAAATCACCGAGAGGGGGACGTTTGAAACAAGCCTTCTCACATGAGCGCAACTGTTCCAGCGGACTCGTCAAAGACTGAATCAGTTCATTGGAATGATGATCGGTTTCATTCCACAAATTAAGCAGTCTGCCGATCTCTTCGTATGATTTTGCGAGCTTCTCGAGGCACAGGTCGTCCCCCTTTGCCATTCTAATCTGAGCGATTGGGCGATTAGCGCTTTGGCGCGACCAGCACTTTAGACGCCATATTGTTATTTCGCGCCCGCACATTTCGTATGGCTACTGGTCAGCGGCTAAGAGAAAGACGATACGTGGTGTAACAATGTGTAACAATCTGCCGAACCCACATCAAAGTTATCATCCACCGAAAAAAGGAAACCGTGCCAAACTGTAGAATTTCGTTCTTAGGAAAAGATTTCCCAACTATCATAACTTAGGTGTCGTCTAATTTACGCCACATGAAACGAGTTCTACGGAGACAGGACTTTTTTTACTGTAATGCTCCAGATTCGTAATACATATGGGTTATTGACCAAGTGTGAGGTCAAGATGGCTGCATATTGGCCAAGTTCTTTTTTTGCGTGTTTATGGACCGAGACGGAGTCGAGGTCCATAAACACGCAAAAAAAGAACGAGGCCAATATCCAGTCATCTTGGCCGAACAAACTTGGTCAATAAAGGATTTATTATATGGCTTTCAGGGAAATTTTTCCTGCGGGACACAGCGGGTAGTCCCGAGTGGGCAAGATAGCTCCATCTTGCCCGCTCGGGTAACCAATCACAGCGCAGGATTTGATTCATCTTGCCCGCTCACGGAGCTAGCCATATAATAAGTTCTGTTAACGTCCTATTGAATGAATAGAAAACAGTTACTCTAAAATCCTTAACAGCCTACCCCCAAGGACATACTTCTTTTCATGACATCGAGAAGGACATTTCAAAGGGGGATGGGGCTTATAAGAAGGTGGGGAGGGGCTTATCTCAGAGACGAGTTTTCAGCGCAGTTTAATAACATGTTTCCACTAAATAGTACAATAGAATATTATATCGTGAACAATACAGCCTAAATTTTGCTAAAAACAAAAATTACTGTCTCTGATGAGCAAAAGTATATCTTCGTCTGACAATTTTCCTATTTTATTTGTTATTCATGAAATTATTCCTTTTTTGTATTTTTAGCACAACAGTTATTATATAAAAAATTTTCCTTAGGGTTTATTTGATGTTCCAGTTGTTATTGTAAAGCTAAATAAATAATGCTTCCTGCATAATATGGTACTAAATTTCAAGTATTACAAATAAACGTAGTTTTATAGTTAAAACAGGGAAACCTGTTTGTCACAATTAGTTAATCGCTACAAATTAAGCTAAGCTTATCTTCAAATAATGTGCAGTGGTTACCATGAATATTAATAGCAAACATTCGAATGTTTGTCACACAACATTGAGACAATATATGGTCACTTAATTATACTATCGATTTTCTTGCTAAGTTCGGCAAGTTCTTTGGTCTGACGATCCACCAGTCTTTTCAGGAGATTAATATTGTCGTCGATATTCTTGGGATGTTTTCCTCCTCTCTCGGTTAAATCTGTGTTTTTCAGGCCTGTGTTATCCTCCTTGTTGCTTTCTGCTACGCTTTTTCCACAGTAGCGATCTTGCAAATACTTCACCACCAGATCCTTCACAATTTCCTTGCGCCTCTTTGATGGTGAATTAATTAATTAAACGACATTAAAATGAAACAAACAAATAAATAAACAAACAAAAACCAGCAGAGAACTGAAAAACTTCAAACAAAACTGTGGAATCCCAAGCATTAGAAGAAGAAATTACTTTGTTCAAGAAATTAATGAAGATCGTTTGCGAACGAGTTTAAAAAGGCATAGCTTGGAAAAAGGCTTTTATTTCTTTTTAAAACTACCAGAAAATTCTCGATTTAAAAGTTTGAGAGGTGTACAATTCTATCTATGATAAGCTTCTTGAGTTCCATGTACAAATAGTGCATGGTCCACTTTCATCTATACCACCTTATATCAATTAATCAATTATACAAATCTAGGTATTTATTGATTTTATCACTATTTCACATCTTCTACTGTGGCCTAAGTTTAAATTGATGTAAAACTGTTGCTTTTGAATTTACCTCCTTCCTGACTGTTGCCTCGTCTCTCTGAGAATAAAATGATATTAAAATCCAAAATGCAATTTGTATCATAATTTGATTTTAAGATTTTTTGTCCGAATAGCCATCACATAAATGATTAATGGTACGATCATTATTCCGTTACTACTTTGTATTTTCAATATTTCAAACCACAATTGTTATGCTTAATAAGCTCTTCAAACTTTGAAGTCACGCTGCAAATATCGCGTGAACGCCGAGATAGCTATAAGAGAAGAGATATCTCTCACGTCAGAATGAGCCTAGCCCCTTCCAGGCGTTCAGTTGGTTGGGCCGCTGCACGAAAAAAGGCGCACGAGAAATTAGCCGGGAAAAGCCCTGTGCAAGAAGGAGAGAGAACACCGAACCTCTCTCTTTATTTTGCTCCACCGTTCTTTTTCTTTTTTCTTTTTTTTTTCGCGCTGCATCCCAACTAACTGAACGCCAGAAAGAGGATTGAATGAGCAAAATCATCTTGGTCTCTTAAGGGAGTGGGGAGCTGGGAGTTGATCTATTTCAAGAGAGAGTGAAGGATAAGAGAGTTTATCTTCCATATGCGTGTAGGTCCAGGGTTACTCGATCCCTCTCAAGTTATTTAAGAATGACTTGAGAGGAGTCGCCTTTAAAATAAGGCCTATATGGCGGTTAACTCTTTCAGTCTCAACCACTCTTGTTTTCTGCATTGATCCAGAGCTCAAAATCTGTTATCTACATTCATACCTCTCTGTTGGCCTCTTGCATTTCTTCGTCCTAAGGATAAGGATAAAAAGAAAAAACGAAATGTCGTATCAAGGCATTCTTAAATACGAATTAAAGCATTCATGTATGTTTAGAAAAAACATAATCCTCGAAGGAATCCGGTAAAAAAATGCGACTGTAGATTGCTTGCAGCTGGTCTCATTGTACCTGAAGAAGGCTGGTTTGGCCAGCCGAAATATAGTACACCTTCAAAAAATCATCCTACGTTGTGTCGGTTTTTGCTTTTGTATTCTTCATTTTATATGTGAAACCGATTAGATCACTATTGATCCAATGTATACCAACAGGTTCATCGTTCCGGTTGCTTGCTTAAACATTTTATAGTCTTTCTAAAACCCTCGCCTTGTTTATATGATATTCGAGTTAGCGTCTAATGCGATTACTCTCACTCCTGGTTACAGGGTTCGTACGGGTCCTGGAAAACGTGGAAAGTGCTGGAATTTTATTGTGGCATTTTCCAGGACTGGAAAGTCCTGGAAAAGGGCTACAAGCCCTGGAAAGTTCTGGAAATCTGTTAAACTCAAATAGAAAAATATGAAATTTATGGCAGACAGTAAGAAGAATTAACATTAAGATCTTGGGAGTGAAAGGGTTAATGTGAATTTTAGAGTCCTGGAAAAATCAATCTGAGTCCTGGAAAAGTCCTGGAAAAGTCCTGGAAATTTGTTTTTGAAAAAGGGTATGAACCCTGTGGTTATAATTACAGCGGCTCTTCATCGAATTCTCTCAACCGTCATATTTATCGATAAAATCTAATTGTGTTTCTGCGGGATAAAGCGTCAGGACACCATATTCTTACCTTGTTACCTTCACAACAAGGGCATTTTTCTTTCGTAAGTCTCAAGAATTTGCCACAGAACTGAACGATCACTAAGTACAAGATATAGTAGACTATGTTTAAAGGCGCCGGCATGGTACCGCCTTTGTCGATCCACTCCAGCCACATTCGGGCTCTTGAGAACTTCCACTCCATATCAGCGTTTTCCTAATGGAAAGAATTAACGATACTGTAAGCAGTCATTATGGAATTACACAGATATGTAGCATGTACAAGTCAATACGCCTGGTAATTTTTTAAGGGAGACAATTTCCTTAATAAATGTTTTTTTTGAAAGGTCGAAAGCAATGATTTTTATCAATGAAATTTTCGTTCGTTACTGTATTACACGATCCAAGGAACAATGCTGACTGGATCACTAAATAGAGGGTCGTACAGGGGGGTCTCTGTCACGGTTCACGAACGGAAAAAAATAGAGGATAACGGATCACGGATATAAAAATTTCGCTTTCCCTAATCACGAAAATAAGCAAGTGAGATACTCTTTTTAATGACCCGTTCTTACAATAGAAGCAGTGTTTGAAGAAAGTAAAATCGCGAATGGCTGAGTCACGGTTCCATATTGCAAATCGCATACCTAAGTCACTCTCGATAGACGACTCTAACTATTCGGAGGACTTGCGTCTGAAAATCACGTAGAATAGAGTGGTAAAGTCACGAATATCTGTTAATAATTCAGGTTCTTCACGGGTCACGCAAAACCTTCACGTCACAAGTCACGAAGAATAATTTCCTAACTTCACGTTTGACGGAAAATAAAATCAGCTAATCACGTATCACGAGAATACCCCCGTACGACCCTCTAATCTGTACGAACATTAAATGCTGATGGGTTTATTTTGGTATGGACCTCATTATTGAGTCACTCCAACACTGATCCAATAAACTTACCATGATTCTGTCAAAGGAGTTGTTCATCATGGCGACCAGCATGTTTAAAGCAACAATAACGGTGCAGACCATGTAAGCCATCAAGAAAAGGTGGCCAAATGTGGCTATAAGGACAAAATCAGGGTCTTGCACTGATATTTTCTCTTCTTCCACGACACCAAAAAGCATCCAAAACAAACCGATCGACGCATTCACATGACTGAGAAGTAAAAAAACCACAGCAATTGGTAACATTATGAATTATAGCACCTGCTTAACGTCCGACTTTTCCAATCAGAGTCTAAGATGGCCACATTATGTTTCCTTAATATCACATGGTAGATCATAATGATTCAATTATTAGTTCTTAGTCACAAGTTAGCTTACATGCGATGTCGTTTTGTGTTCTTCAGTCAGATATTATTGCATCAGCGTGTCAAAGACTGCGTAAATGCGTTAACGTTAGTTTTAGATGAACAAGCTGCAGGTCTCTAAAAACTCTAGGGTAATAATGGACCCGAAATTTCGGCAAAACTCACATTGTGATTTGCTACTCAGATATACTTTGATTATTAACTGATCGTCATAGATAGCAGATTGAGGGAACAACTGAAGGCATTAGTCACAAGATAACAGCCTATTTTCCAACGCGTCTCAAAGTGTTTTTAGACATAAATTGATTTCAGTTAGGTGGTCACGCTGAAATTGCTGCTACCAGTTTTACTTAAACTTCTGTCGGTCGAATTTGACGTAGCTCTCCCTCTGTCCTCCGCAGAGGCTCCCCCGGGTAGGGGCCCTCAAAAGGCCTCTATGGAAGAGAGAGTGCCGGGTTCTCCCGGAACTGGGGAAATTGTGGTAAACTGGAAGCCTACTTCTTACGTAACTTCTGCTGGCCATGGTCGTCCATTTAAAACCTAAAGAAACTATTCTACGTTGGAAGTAGAGCTTATCAGCGACTGGTTCTCCTCTAGAGTTAAGGAGAAAAGGCAGCGTGCGTTCTCCCAATAAATCTGCTTTCTTCTACAGTATAGTGTGCAAAAATGAAACTAAGAAAAATATGACATTTAATACAAGACTATAATTTTTTCCTGTGTTATTATACATACTTGGTATAAGGATGGGACTCTTCGAAGTAACTGACGTTCATTTTTTGTAACTTCATCTGTGAGGCGACATAGTAGGAGTATACCTTAACCACGCCAGTGACGAACGAAATATACAGCACCAGAAAGATGAAAAGGAATCTACGTACATCTTTAAGCATTTTGTACAATGACAGCTGCAGAGGGCCCAGAACTGAGTCGACTTGAAAGATGTGTGTCAAATGGAAGTACGCAACTACAGTGGCGCTTGCATATAAGACATCTGCTACGATAAATGACGGTTCCCTTGGCATCCAGTTCCTATGATAGTAAGTCCACGCAAGAAGCCATACGGCATATGACGTCAGGAAGGTAACGACAATCAGCGTGTCGACCACGTTCCACCATTTAGACATGTAAATGTAAAATCCCTGTCTCCGAGCCTCCAGGGATTCTTGCAAGAGAAGACCAAGGACAAATGCAATCACCGGATAGTCTGCAACCGAATTACAACCCGCGTGGTTAATAAAGTTATGATAGGTGTGCAACGCTTGTGCGTAAAATGTCTAGTATATGTGTATTATTTGCACAGGAGAGTGATTACATATAATTTGGAATAATGAGAAACAAAATAATTTTTGCTACAGTTTGTTGTCTTTTTTCCAGCGCAATCGATTCGTACTTGATAACCGTGAACTTGGTTCGTGTGTTGATGTTCTTCCTCCTCTATTGTATCGTGCTTTTCGTCAACTAACTAGTAAGCTCGTCGTATCTCAATTCTTGCAGAACGGGACAAAACGATTGAGGGACTGGTTAGGCTAGCTGACAAATAATCAAACTTGATAAATCCGGACCTGCAAATAGCTTGAAATTTGGAGTGACAGCTTACATCGTGTATACGAAGGAAATTTTCGAAAGTACGTTCTTCATGGTTATTTCGATGAGAATATAGGATATTTTAGACAGCGGGATGTTGTGCCAACATCATGTTCAGTTGACACAAACTGGTAGACAAGGCAAGCGTTCGGGTTCTATCTGTACTGTTAGTTGGTCGTACAGAGTACTGTGGTAAAGCCACACCGAGATGGGAAGGAGAGTAGACTGCCAGACTGCCAGAGCAAGAAACTGAGACCGCCCAAAAGCTCAGATTGGGTGGAGATCTAAAAGTTTTAATCAAGGGATTGTCGGAGAAGAAGCCTGGGGAGGGGGGGGGGGGGCGGTACTCCCTTATACGGGCTATGTAGGTATGTGCGGCCCCAAAGAGTATGGTTTTTCAGCTGTTTTGCTCATAAATAGGGTATCGATTTTAGCTGATTTTGGCCATTTTGGTCATAAATAGGGTATGGTTTTTGCACGCTAGCCTTGATATGGGTATGTTTTTAAAAAAAAGCCACTTTTTCATTATTATCGAAAAGAAAATCAACAAAAGCCCTTCACAAATTATGTTTACGGTAATTTAACATTGGTCTGAACTAGGGAACTTATTATAACGCAGGTGTGAAACAGGGTTTTGATTTAAGAGTTAGGTCATAAATAGGGTTTCGAATTTTTGGTCAGGTCATAAATAGGGTAGGGAATATCGCAGATTTTGGTCATAAATAGGGTAAGGGTTTTGGGAAGCGGGCCGCACACCCCCACCCGATTTTTCTGGGAGTACCCCCCGGGAGATGAAGGCACTCCATGCAATGTTGTTAGAGCCCAGGAACACCATCTGGTGGATGCAAGAACAGCTAAGAATGCCATCCGCGGAAATTCAGTCTTGACATACCACTGACATGTTTACACCTCTCCATTTAGCAGGTCTAACTACAACATAAACTGTGCTACGTTCGATCATTGTTATTCTCATGTACACTCTGTCCCTCGTGACTTACCAAGCCATACAAGTCCTGTCTCTGTCGTTCCAAACTCTTTCTCAAAGGAGGTCGAAAATATGATGAAAAGAAAAGCCAGGTACCACATTGTGTGGTTGATAAACTTAGAGTAAGGATGTTCGTACTTCTCTCTGAACCTCCACCAGATGTTATCATCTTTGTCACAGCAAGGGAACTTACGTGCCAAGCGTACGGGTATGTAGAAGATGCAGGAAACTGCAACAAACAGGAGCTGGAAAAAGAACCAAGCCATTTTCTTCAAGCAGCTCATATTTTGCCAGTACGGCCACTCATAGTAAACAATCTCGTTGAGGACGGACTGGCATTTCGGACTCGTCACAAACTGCAAATCGAGAACGACAAGAACAAAAATCTTTTAGACATAAAAGTCGCTGAATATGTGGTACTGTTAAAAGCTGTACTAGTGCAACGGTAAATCGGTCAACACAGAGCTGCATTGGTTACCTCCCAGTAATTTGTCTGGTTGTCGAAATTGTTTCGGCAGGTTGTTTAAAATTCACAACAGGAAGGCCCGGACAGGGCTCGAACCGGCCGTACCCGGACCGCTGGATCCGGAGTCCATATCATGATATCTCGGTCATCTCACCTCCGCGGAAGGTTGCAATTGAAGTGCCTCTATATGATCAAATTCTCGATATCCGTTTTTTACATTTTCGTACACAATAGGTCTTTTCTAGAATCTTGCCAAACTCCAGTCTATTACAAACATTATAGAGCTCATGTTTTTTGGACCTTTATTTCCGAGAATTTACGACCGCCATTAATTTTCCTTGTTCCAAGTCTTTGTTCAGAATTGGAGTAATATGACGTCATTTACTCAAAAATACGGCACGGGTTGAAAATCATAGTAACAATTAATACAGCAATTCGCATGAAGAATAACAAAAACTTTGACCCTTATATTCGTGCAAATTTCTTCACTTATTGTTATTATAATTTCAACCACGATTGTATTCAACAAAATTGCTCAGACATTGAAGGGCTCGGCTCTGCAACTTTTCTCCAACGAATCACCACATCGACAGTGACAGTTGACAGTTTTGGCTATCAGTGATTTCTACATCTTCTCAAAGGTAACATTGAAATATCTGTGATCATTTAGTGATGTAATCCAAGTAACATAATAAACAAAGATGATATATCTGACAATTATATTAATGCTCTCGCTTTCGGAGATACAAATTCAATTTAGATCATTTGTTTCCGGTTTTTGCTCCCTATATCTATTATTCCTTTTCGAGTAAGTGCCATGCAGCTGAGGTTTCCCTCAGAATGCAGTTTTTTAGAAAACTGAAATTATTGGCTTGTTGGTCATTGACTTATTTGGGAAAGATTTCGCTTCACTTAAACAAATACTCAACCTTTGGCTTTATAGGAAGATTTCAGCAAACAACCCAAAGAAAACAATAATGTTATTTAGTGTTATCTGAGCTTCCGGCCATTCACCTTAGTCATGCATGAACGTTTTTTTGTTCTTGGAATTTTCACGTCACACAACGCACGCAAATTAACATTGTGTTATGGGAATTACAGGAAACCAATATGTACATACCTTCTTTCTTTCTTTATCGGCAGCGATTTTGAGAAGAGTCAAACTCTGGTTGAAATTCATTGGTTTCTCCTGCAATAAGCAACCACTTCCCTCCACATCCAAAATCTCGTGAAGTTGGCCCAGATTACTTCCTTCGATAACATCGGTTGCAAATTTTTCATACTCCAGCGCCCTATTCATGTACTCGTCTCGACTGTAGTGATGTTCGTACAAAGCAATTTTCTCCAGGAGATATGCGTCGTCAAGACAGGTTTCGATGATGTCCGCAGACTTCCTATCTCTTGGTATTCTTCTGTTGTTAGGATTATTCCTCCACAACCATTCCAAGCCAATGTAAAGTGGGTCGGAGAGTATCCTGATCCATTGTTGTTCCTCTTCGTGTTGAAACTCTGTTTGTATTTCTTTGTCTTCACGGTATTTACTTCCGGAAGTTCCGTATCCACCGGTACGTCTTATTTGGCCTCTCAGTTTGCCCCACAAGCCCCTGAACAGACCCTCTTCTTTTAGACGTTCGTGTTCGGCCACCGATTGACAAATTTCATTTAGACTTTCAAGGGTCTTGACATCAGACTCTTTGGCTTCCGCTATTAGCTTCCAAACTTCAGCGGGATCTTTGCTTTCAAGGGCTTTCAAAAGTTTCTGCTTCTGCGTGAGACCACCCTCATCGTTTTTTTCACTTCTTGAACAATTTGGACTTATCGGCAGTAGACACCTCACATCTTCCTCTGTTCTATTTCTTACTGCCTCCAGGAAATCGAGGTAACTGTTCGAATAGTTTCTAGGCTGTTGTTGCACATGATTTTCGAAAACTTGATCGGTTGCCATCTTCTTACTGAGCAGTATCCAACGAAGAGTCAGTAGTGTTCAGTGTTCCTGCGTCGAAAGGCACATGATAGTCAGCCTCTTCTAAGGAATTGAACGTTGACCGGTAGCGGTCGATTTCCTAGAATCGAAGCTGCCTCGATCAGTACCCTGGGCCGTAGCGAATCGATGATCTGGTTCTGTATAGAACAACCCAGGAGCAGAAACTATTGTTCCCTTAAAACAGTGAAAGGGTCGTAATGAAACAGTTTGCAAATGATTGGCAGCTAAATTCGGCTCAGTTCACTGAAGAAAAAAATGAAGAATGAAAATGAAGTATTGAAGTCATTTAGAAACCGAGAGGAAACGTTAATAAAGGTATTTATTATATGGCTGTGTCTCACAAGGACTGGGAACTACCGAATTCACGAATTTGATTGGCTGAAATCGATATTGAAAGCGATCTAGATTTTCCCAACTAGACCGGCATCTAGACCGGTTACATATTGCGGAGAAAAAGTTGCAAGCTAAAATGCAAAACTATCGACTATTTTCTTCCAGCAATATTTATCTATGGAGGTGCCAAAAAGCCTGATGAGAAAAAGTAAAGAGGACGAGCAAACTTGGGCAGAATCATTTCAAGTTCAGCTCATCGCCGTTCGCAAGCAAACTGTCAGCTAGTACAAACCGGTTACATTAAATGAATTAATTTTTCTCGTTTGCCATATAATAAACATCTTATTAACCGAGCTTAGACGGTCTGTATGGGAGAATCTTGACTTTGGTCGTGTGTACAGACCACACTGCGTTCGGTCTGTACTCACGACCTCGGTCAAGATTCTCCCATACAGACCTCCTGCTCGGTTAATGAAGAGCTAAATATATGCAAATTTCACAGGCTACCGGTACGTATTTCCAATATTTTAGTGGAAAAACACAACCGTTCGTTAACGACATTTACTAATCATTCATCATTCATCAATTTAGCATCTTTATCACTCTAATGCACAATTAATTAACTAATGCCTTCTGAGAAACGACTAAATAGGAAATAAAAGATCACAAAGTTAACTTGACCCTGCCCATAAGCGTCCTAGATTTTTTCGTTCGTCAGTTTGACTTTGACTCGAAAAATGCGTTGCGCAAGGGAAATTTAGACTTCAATTGAATTTAAATCCTGGATCAGCGTGAGCCTGCTTTGGAACAACACGATCTCAGCCGGTTAGCCTTCAACTCAAACAGTCCGTTCGTTGCAGAGGTATTACTTGAGACTGACAACCACCAAACAGAACGCTTACAGTCAGGTATGAATAACGCTCAAATGGATCAAAACGCTACCCTTTTACTGCAATGTGCAGTACACCCTGTAACTTAGAAGTAACCATATAGCCTCGATCCCAGGATCTCCCTTCTATCTGAAGCGGAAGAAGAGAGACCCTGGAAGCCAGGTTGATGCAGGGAATAAGACTGGGATAAGCTGGAGTGCTAGCTAACTTTTCTGTACGAAGAAAAACACACATCAGTATCTACTATCTCAGAGCGCGGTTCGCACAGATATGTGACCCGAGTCCAACGATGCCCTCCTCGATGTTGGCGACTGCGCTTTCGGTCTTTCACCGGCTCTCTTTCGACTGGTCGTTGCCATCAGTTCTTCCTAGCTATCACGCGGAAATACTCCTTTAGAAGGGGTATCGAATGGCCTTTGCGAGCATTTACGAGCATTTACGAGCATGCGAGCAGTGCGTTTATTTTTCTTTCGAGAAATTCTCAAAAATTCTCAAGAATATCACAAACATTTCTAAATGGCTAAAAGCCCTCTAAATAAAAATGCACCCATTTTGAATCACTTAGTCCGTAATTTTCATGCACTTGCAGTAGCAGGAGTTGGAAAAGGTCCTCTAAGATTCGGGCACTTCGATGTTATCAGTATCCTCCATTTTCGAAAATTGCAGCTTTAGCGCCAAACGGGGAAATTATCCATGCAGTTAATGAGTCTAGGCGCTGTCCGAACAAATAAACTTTCACGTCAGGTCAAAATGAACGAGAGAATTGTTAGTTCATATGATGAGCCGGTTAATTGAAGTCAATCGGAAACTTTGTTCCTTTGCAACTGCTCAGCATCTCACAAAATGTCGACAAAACGTCACAAGTTGGTATTATGTTATGAAACACCGTCTCAAGCTCTCTTTTCCTGATTATTTTACAGCGCTTTACAGGATTATATTTGTTGCATATGTTTTAAAGCTCGTTTTATGTTCCTATGACACTAACTCAATGTCATGATAAGGTCCACCTTGAAGTTGTGCCAACACGCAAGGGCGTCTTTTTATAGCCTCGCGAACTGAAAGCTATTAATTTTAATTCTCTTACTGTTTGAGATAAAGGGCCGGTCATAAAGTACGGGGGAGGGGGGGGGGGGGAGGGAAGGTGAGTTGTGAAAAAATTGGAAATTGGGCTAGGTCACTATTTTTCAACATTTCAGAAAGGGTGAGTTAGGAAAAATATGGCACTGGATTACGGGTGGGTTTTTGTTAAATTATTCGCATCTCACAATTGTATTAAACGACAACGAACGTTAGTTAGTGAAATCTCTTTAATGCATCTCTTTTTAACAGGAATTTACATATGACATGTTTTGTTTCCAATTATGTATAATCGATCTATAAACCTGAAGAGGAGTCACAGTAAGCTTTTCAGGGTTTAAAATATAGAACGGAGCTTTACAATGTGGGTTCAGCGTTTTAAATGTTCATCAGCCTAAACTTTATTAACATATTTATCTTTCATCTTCTTCTAATCATCTTTGTCACCATAATGGTAATCATCTTCATCTTCACCACAGCCATCAACATCAGAAGCATTACCATCAACATCATCACCATCATCATCATTCATCATCAAGTGAAGAAATCAAAACGAAAAGATGAAAGAAAACGTCAGAGAGAAACTGACTTCCACATGAAGTACGCTGATTTCAAATGGGAGGAGATGTACGTCGCTGGATACTGAAAAAGCTGAAAGTATCACCTTTAAATCTCTTTCTGGAAAAGCACCAATTGGGAATAAGAAGTTGAAGAAAACGAGAAGCTAGTATTAATTTCAGCTTGTTTAGCTAAAGCCCAGCTCGAAAAAGCAACCAGTGCACGTGGGGACCCTGCGAGAAAGGTTAATGTGGAGGAAAATGTTGATTTTCATGATGGCGACAAGGAGGAGGAGAAAGGGAACGACGACGACGATGACTATGATAGTCTTCATTTAGATGATACTGATGATGATGACAACCATGGCTGTGATGACAAAGAGTATGATGGCGGCAGCAAAGACTACGATGTGGTTCTCCAAGAAAGTGGAAGTCCCAGTGAAGATGATGATGATGATGATGATGATGATGATGATGATGATGGTGAAGAAGAAGAAGAAGAAGAACAAGAACAAGAACAAGAACAAGAACAAGAACAAGAACAAGAACAAGAACAAGAAGAACAAGAAGAACAAGAAGAAGAACTGAAAAAGCGAATGATGGCATATAAGATGAATTCTGTTCAAAGTGTGTAAGAGTGGGACGACGTGTTCAATTACAACATTTCGATCTAGGAGATTTTTTGGATATTCTGACTCTATGTACCTATCCACATTACTGATTTTGTTTGTGGAGGTCAGCCACTGTATATAAGTTTTTCTGTTCCACTCCAGGGATAGGCCGTCCCAATGTTTTTCAATATCTCGGAGGTGGGCCACTGAAAAACAGTTCTTAAAAGATATTTTTTCATAGCCCATTCCTCTGTACTTTATGACCCGTCCCTAACACGTTCCCTCAGTGACGACTTTCTTTATTGTTTTTGACATGACACAGTTGCCTAGTCAGAAGGAGATTACGCAGGCTAGAGACTAGGCTGAACGTTGAACATTCCAAGGTTTACCAAGTAATTTTTTTATTAATGCCGTTGTATATAAAGACGTAAAATTATTTCATCACACACACACACACAAAAAAAAATAATAAATAAATAAAAGAATCGTAGCCATACATACATGGCCGTGGTTTGGACGTCTGATCTATTTGTATATTTTTGTAAGCATTTCATTTCTTGTTTTTTTCCGTTAGCTTGATTTTGAATGAGATGATGTATACTCTTTACCACATTTCCAAATACCTCAATATTGGTCAAAAATACTTTGCTACGCGTCGTACGTGTTTGCGTCCTTTAGTGACCCCTTTAGGCCTCGGCGTAATTCGCGTATTGGACATGACACACTCGCGAACATGTGGATACTACTGTTCTCAGGTTCTAGGAGGCATTTTACTTTAAAGACAAACAATAGACTGCAAGGCTGATACTACGTGAAAAACGTTTCGAGACACCAACATGATAAGTACCGATAAAGTAGGATCGCAACAGTGGACAGCTGTTTCGCCCTTCTTGGGGCTCGTCAGCACTGTGTAGCGAAGATATGTAACGCCAGCCCAACATATCTTCGCTACACAATGCTGACGAGCCCCAAGAAGGGCGAAACAGCTGTCCAGCGATCCTACTTTATCGGTTCTTGTCATGTTGGTGTCTCGAAACGTTTTTCACGTAGTATCAGCCTTGCAGTTTATTGTTTGTCTTCATACATTTTTTTGGCTGACCAGATCTCTTGTAGATCCTACGTTGGCAGTGTTTATCGTATGCGGTCCCTTGCAGTTTCTGGTTCAATTTCTCATTTTACTTTGACTCGATTTCCGCCGTTCTCTCGAGTATGGTCTACGAAGAAGAGCCAAGAAGAGCTCCGATAGACCCTGATGGGGTCTGCAGGTGCTTTAGTCAAACAGTTAGAGATCGACAAATGGATGTTTTCAGGGAGGAAATATAGAGGGACAGGCGGCTCCTGGGGCGAGAACGGATCAAGCTCGTCCCCAGAGCCCCCGCATTTTCGGAACGAGATTGAGAATGGCTGAAAATAATCTGGTCACGAGACCTTCACACCTCCGTATTGAATTGCACATTGTCGCACGTAGTATATCTCGACAAAGGGTTATAGCCTTTCTGCACCTTCCAGAGTTGCTTTTGCATTTGAAGGTCTCCTGCATATTTCACTCATGACGTCGAATCGTGAATGTTGTGGTTGTTGCAGTAGAAAAGCTGTAATCATTGCTTTTGCTCTCTCTGGAGTCTGTCTTCTGGCGACTGGCTTGGTGTTACGCGTTGGCGATGTCTTCTCTAAAATTATCAAGGAGAAAGTGGACCAGGCAAGTTTTATCTGACTTTATAAAAGATCGCACGCAAGATTTGGGTTAGATTGGGTTTGAAGATAAATGGTTTTAAAATCGCCATTTCTGCCTTCGAAGAGTTTGTCGACTTGTTGTCAGAGTGCACAATTGCGCGCACTCAACAACATTTGGAAAATAGGAATTACTTCATGCTGCTTCATGGAAAATGCCGCGAGCGTACGAGTTGAGTAGTATTAGAAAACGAACGAGTGAGCGCAGCGAACGAGTGAGTTTTCTGATACGTATCAACGAGTGAATAAAAATCGTTCAAAGCATTTTCCATGCTGTAATGTGTTTATTTCATACATGTAGGTACTGAGATTTTTTCGAGTAGTATTTGGTAGACAAATTGCACAAATGGGGCGATGAAAAGCATGAAAAATAGTTCTAAGTTAAAATCTTTCAGCAACAACTAAGTCAGTAATGAAAGCTTATAAAATTTACAACACTTACTGTGTTTATAATAAATCGATAAAGTCAAATGCCTACTACTTAATTAAGGAAGCCATGCCAACAAGCTACGTACTGTCTTGAAATATCTTCAATTTTTCTGTCTTCGTCCTTCGTTTTCAAAAATCTTTCAGGCAATCTTACGTCTCGTTCAGTTTTTTGAGCGGTATTTTTGTTTTCTTGTTCTAAAATAAATTCTTCAACTGAGCAAACAGAAGCAAACCTTCCCTCGGCCATTTTTCAAAGCGTGCGGGTTTTTGTGCAACGGCTCTCGGATGACCCTTTCTTCAGTACTTTCATTCATCATTAGTGAAATTTCGTCGTTGGCGTTGCTGCTTGGACGAACGATATTTTTTCACGGTGAATTTTTTTTTTCCTTTTGGAAAAAGGAACTTTAAACTGTAGTATTTTAGTGGGGTAGCATTAGTATTTAAGCTTTAATTTCAAGCACAGTTGAGCTCAAGTTGACGTGTACACGTAAGATTAAATTAAACTAGACTTGTATGAAGACTATGAAAATAATTTTTTTAGGGAAGAAAAAAATTTGTGACTGAGAATAAGCTTAGTGCTTTTAATTTGGTTTTTCCCACTTTAAAGAACATTCTAGTGAAAATCTGTGACTTGTTAATTTATATTACGCAACGAAACCAAAATCCGAACTTTGGGCTCTGACAAATCCATGTTACGAAACCCCACTGGACTATAAAATAGGAAATATCAAGTTTCCCTAATGGTTGCCAGACATCTGTTTAAACGTTATATCTGCAAATTTAATGCTATATAAGTACATGAAGATAAATGTACAAATGTGGTCATCAGTTAAAGAGTACTGGTGCTGTTGTGGAAAGAAACTTGGGAACTGACCTCTGAGGCAGTTTGCATGCATGTGAGACTAGACTCTTCAGGCAGTGCAGAGAAGCTAAAAAATTTTATCTCCGGAAGATTGCCAATCTTATCTTCCCAAACCTGAAAAAAAAGTTGTTCAAAGTAGAGTTCTGCCGATCCATCCACAAAAATGCTTCAGATGTCCAAACCTTTCCCCCTGAACACCAAAACTCAACCAAAATGTGTTAAAAATGTACTTAAAATGCTTTCCTTTGTATCTGAGAGATCTGAAGACCCATATGGGAGTCCAGGAGATTGGGCATGTATCCTGAAGACTCCTAATCTCATCTAGTATTTAGATCTGTCCAAAATAGGTTTGCTTTACTACTTTCTGGGATTGGTTTAAAAATCCTGTGTCACCCACTCCCCTGATCAGAATGATGCAAAACAAATACCTCTCTATCTATACTTGCTAGTAAACTTTGTAAGGATGTGTATGGAACTTTATAACTGGAATCCTGCAGCAAATGAAAGAATAATTATAATTCATGACTGTATTTTGTATTTACATGAACATTAAATTATATTTTACACTGTCCTTAAGCCCTTGGAGTTAGCTGACTACAGTGCAAAACAGTTCCAGCTCTTTCTATCACTTACAAGTATATACTTTGGTGGATAAATACTACCACTCTTTGTCATTATGATCCTACAATATTGGTAATATTGGTTTAAATTTTAAACAAATTAAGGTGGCCTTGAACTCCCTCTGTAGAATTTTTTTTTAACTTTGCAGAGAGTTGCATCTGTTATTACATGTACACTAGGTGCTTATCACAATTTGCTAATAAAAACTGGGGACCACAGAGTTTGTTATAGAGTTTAAGGCTCTGAAAGATAAAATGAGGGGTGTTTTTAACAGGTTATTGTTGTAGCCTCTTATGTTACAAAGATTACAATTGTTGGTTCACCAATATGGCTGGGCATTTATGTGAATATTGTGTCATCACATGATAAACAGTGGTAGTATTGGAAGGTCAAAGTACATACAAATGTAGCTGTTGAGTAAGTGCTTTCTTTGCAGAAAGTTGCATCTGTTATTACATGTACACTGTATGCTTATCCCTATTTGCTACTAAAAACTGGGGGTCACCAAGCTTGTTTTTGAGTTCTATTGATATGTTAAAGTACACAAATGTTAAGCTGTTGAATAAGTGCTGGAAACTGTTACCAGCCACCTTATACTTTAAGCATCATTCCAGTCAGTGTTTCAGTTTCATTTCACTGTTACCTGTTAAAAAGTTACATTGCTTTACCAGCAGGGTGATACACTTGACAACCTGAGAAAAGCATGGCCTTTAATATTTAATGACTAAGGTTTTTGATAAACAATTAAGAATAAAAAGCAGCGATATTAAAGAGTGACATTTTGACGGCTCCATGCCATCATTCTCAAATTCAAATAAAATACATGATGTGAGTTCATTATATAGTGAATGTACGTGTGAAGGTCTCAGTGCATATGATTAAGAGATAAAAATAATCAATGAATAAAAATACCAAGAGTGGTGTGCTTGAACTGTCAAATAAAAAGTTTTGCTTTAATGAAGTCAGGTTGAGTGTTAAGTGTTGGTTTTTTGTTTTTTCTGTTTTTGGTGAAGAACATACAACACTTAACACTCAATCTGACTCCATTAAAGCAAAACTTTCTATTTGACAGTTCAAATGCACCACGATAGGTATTTTTATTCATTGATTATTTTTATCTCTTAATCATACATGTATGCACTGAGACCTTCACACCTACATTCACTATATAATGAACTCACATAATGTATTTTATTTGAATTTGAAAATGATGGCATGGAGCCATCAAAATGTCATTTTTTAATGTCGCTGCTTTTTATTTTTGATTCTTTAATATTTAGAAATAAAATTATATTGTGCAATAAATGTTATTTTTCATGTGCTTGGTTTTGTTTTTCAGAAAGTTGCTTTAAAACCTGGTGGCTTGGTTTACAATGAATGGGTGAATACCACCATTCCTGTATACATGCAATACTTTGTCTTCCACTTGGTAAACCCAGAAGATGTATTTGCAGGGATGGCAGTTCCCACTGTGAAACAGATGGGGCCATATTCATACAGGTACGTGTCCATGCTATGAACTTTGGTCAACCCATGTAGCTGCAACACTTTTAACTGTCACTTTGAACAAAGATGAGTTGACTGCACATTTCCTTTTCTAGTTGCCTTGCATGCAGTGTATGCGATACCAGTACATCTTTTTAAAATTTGTTTTTTTCTGTGCATTGTGATAATGTTTTGAATCCCACTGTCTGACTGACAGTCAACGGTATATTTAGGAAGAAAAATAAGATCTTGATCTTGTTAAGAAATGAAGGTTTAAAGTAATCATGTGTTTGTTTTGCAGAGAAATAAGATCAAATGAGGTGCTTAACTGGAGCAGCAGTAATAGTATTGTAACATTCATGCCAAACAGAACGTATGTTTTTGATCCTGAGACATCTTGTGCAGGCTGTGATGACAAGAATGACACATTCGTTACTGTTAACATTCCACTACTGGTAAGACAAAAATCAAGACTTACAGCTGTACAGCTAGACAGAAATCATGACTAAAGATTGCACTGACCATTAAATTGCTGGAAGTAAAATTATCATATTCTAGTTTTGTCCTGATAACTATTGAACAGGACTGACCAGGAGTGTAATTTTGCCTTCCATCGTGGAATGATTGCCCAGCTGTCAGTTGCTATTATGTAATCCACAATGGCAGCATCCTGGTAGTTCAATTCAAAAAGGCTGATGGTTAATTCTGCAATATATGTAATAATTCTTATATTCCATGAGCTACCTTTGTATGGCCAGTTACGCTGGGCAGTTTTTTTACGATACAGTCCTCAAGTGACAGACTGCTCACTGATCCTTTTTCTGGAACCTTCAGATTTTTGTTCATTTTAAACTAGACTGTATAAACATGAAAACAAGAGAACACAACTCAAAAGTGAAAAGACATAGATTTGGATTATGAAAGGTGTATCAGTAGAGAGAGCAAAAATTTTGGATCTTGCTCTCGAGTTTGAGAAGGCATTTCAATGGCTGGTTTACTCACCTACATATTTTTGCAATTTCAACACCTTTCGCTATTAATTTTGGCCTGCTTTGTCGGGGCTCAGTGGGTCAAAGTCCCTTATACTAACCCTTACCTTTATTTATCATTTCACAGACTGTGGCTTTGTGGCTAAGAAATACAAACTATAAAAAGGAACATAAAGTTTGTTTTCTTGGATTAGAAGTTGAAGCCTTTGCGTTGAAAGTCAAGCTGTTCCAAAGGAAGTCAGTTTTTGATATTCTCTGGGGATATACAGACCCATTTCTGGAGTTTTTAATTAAAGCAAGTAAATATCTGAATTGTCCGGGGCAAGAAGGAATGACATCATTCATCCAATTACAGGTGAGTGTATAGAAGCTAAATTAATTATTACTTTTAATGTAAGAAAATGTTATGTAGAACTTTACACATCAAATTGTGGGCTGTCTGTTGGACAACCATCAGCTGACAGTTGACCGACAAACCGCCACCAAATCGCCAACAAACAGCCAAGTCAGTTGACCAACAGATGGCCAAGTCATTTTTCCAGAGCTGTTCTTCACATTTACCCTGCTCTGAGTAAAACGTGCATTGTGTTTGCGCAAAAAACTGTTGGAAAAAGTTAGAATAATAAGAGTTATATCTTTTGCCCAAGCTCCAATTAAGCTACAATTTATAAGCTTCACTTATTCTTGCGAGACGACACTCTTGTCTTCCCAGACAAGATGAGAGTTGGTATGTATAATTTACTTTTGAGCAGTACTGTAGGATGTTATCTTTGCTGACATACATGTTATAATAAGCTCTTAGTTCTTATACATCCATCACTACACTTGAGAGTTAGGATATTTTGTTTTACGATATTGAAACGTGAATTGTAGTTTTGATTGTTTTTTGTTATTATAAATATTAATGAGAAATTAATATTGATCACTCTTACAAACACATGTACCGGTACCTTAGGAAGAGGAAAATGAGTGTAAACAATTTTATGTGAAAGAAATATGTTCCTGCTCTGATTTAGTTATTTGTATTGTCTTAGTACAATAACACATATTATGGCATCAGTGCTATCAATACTGGAAGAACTGACATTAGCAAGCTTGAACAATATACCATGTGGAGAGAAGAGTCGTAAGTATTCACTCTACAAAGCAGTTTGGTCTTTTGGTATTTTAACACCTTATGTTTCCACTTGTAGTCAGTGTCAACTATTTTAGTACTAAGTAATGGTTTGCATTGTTCCATGCACAAACTACGTGTATCTACAGCCCTTCTCAGACCTTCTCATCACTGCTCTGGAATTTCCAGTTTTCCATACTGTCCTTTTTTAATGGCTGGTTGAAACCTCCTCCTCCCCCTTGGAATTTCCGTTGGCCATCCTTGGAGTCGGTGGGTATGGATAAAAATACACTGTACATGAATCCTGGAGTTGCATAATTTATTATGAAACCATGCAGCCATGTACATGCTTTAAGGAGGTGGTATTCACCATACTAGTGAATCAATCTCAAAAATATCGTCATTATTAAAGAAATTGTAATCCAATAACAACAATAATCTTTATTTTCCTTCTTTTTAAAATTTTAAAATCCTTGATTCCCTTCATGTTTTTCCTTGCTCATCCTCTTGTTTCATAAAAACTGTACATCACTATATCTAGCTGCAACTTGACGCTGCATGGTAACTTACATAATATTTCCCATTTGTTTGTTGTTCCTAAAGACCAACCCATTTTCCCTCTTCAATTTCAGTCATTTAACATGGTGGAGTGACAAATATACAAACATGATTAATGGAACAGGTATTTTGCACATTCATAATAATTATTAACCAATTTATGGTATGAGCAATAGGCATTAGTTTGGATTGTTTTCTATTAACTTGAAGGAATGCTAAATGAAAAAGGTGCAGTAGAGATGTTTTTACTAATTTTGTTCTATATTTGCAGACGGTACTCAGTTCTCACCAGGTGTTACTAAAAAAGATACGCTTTATGTTTTCTCCCCCGAAGTTTGCAGGTAAAAAATATCTTGAGCACAACCTCTAACTTTTGCAGTGTACATGTGGGTGATCCTATAAGCTCTGTAGGTCATTGGTGTCAACACTTACTTTAGTTTCTATGCCATGAAGCCAGCAATTGTATTGGATGCCAGTCCATCGCAAGTTAATTACCCCAACCAATTTTATACAACTATTGTTCTAAGTTGCCAATTTACTAGTGCTTTGTCTCTTTCTGGGTGCATAAAAAGCACTGTGAGAGTAAAGTATCTTGTCCAAGACCACGACATACTTAATAACCCTTGCCAGCCCCTGAACCCAGATATCTGGATGTGATTCAGTAGTGTGTATTTGTTACAGTGTATGTTTCGAATTGAGTTTGAGGCTGCTAAGTCTATCACACAAGTTTTGGTGATTTTGAAGTGAAAAAAAAAAAAAAATGAAAACAAAATTGATACAAAGCGAAAAAAGTGGTAGTGACAAGCCTTTTCAATTGTACCGCATCAGCGGGAAGGTGACGCAATCAGTCTATGTTTCGAGCTCTAAGGCCGGCACAGGGAACATGTTGCGGGGCCTTGAAGCGGGGACTGACAATAAGCCCCCTCGTGTGTACCTATAGGACGCATGTTGCAGGGACAGCACGCAAGCTGGTGCACCCGAAGCGGATCGCTTAATGGCTATGTTGTAGCGGGACAGTTTGCAATAGCAGTGCACACGATTGTGACATGTAAAATTCAGTTGAGGTCATTTTGTCTTGCTTCCTGACTCACGAATTCAAGCCGTTTCAGTTTCATGCAGCATGTTGCGGGGACAACAACAGAACTTGTCGTCCCCCCAACAAAACTTTTTGCAAAAGCTGGCATGTCACTCGAGGAAAACTGTCGCTGCAACTGACGTGTCCCTAAGTGTGTACCTTCAGCTCATCATCGGAGAGAAATGGCTCTTTACGTAACATGAAGTATTTTCATTTCATCCTACAGATCCTTCTATTTTGTGTACGAGTCAGAAGTCACTTTTAGGGACATTAAACTGTACCGCTTCACGGGTCCAGATGAACTTTACCTAAGCGGTGACCTGTATCCTCCTAACAAAGGCTTCTGTGTACCTAAGTGCCTACCAACTGGTTTGCTAAATATCAGCCGTTGCCAGCCATTAAGTAAGTGAAGTTGACCTTTCAGATTCGACTTCAGAGTACAGTAAGTTCTTGTTATATTAAGCCTTACAAATCCTGGACTTACCTTTTGTTGGAAAGACCTTCTTGGATAGGCTTATTTACGGGGAGTGTGGAGGGGTCTTAATTTTGAAAGCAACGTCTCCCAAGAGGTAACTATGTTGTCTTTCAGTTAAAACGATATGGAATTCTCATAATATGAACATCAAAAGTCTTTGAAAACACTATTATGTCAAAAGGTTCAAAACTGCCGCTCTTAGTAGAAGAGAAGAAAGAAGAAGAGAGAATTTCTTTGTTATTTGAAAGCTCAATGTGAATATGAGGAGCTCATTATCGCAATTTTGGGGGCGGAGGAGGGTAAAGTGACTTAGCTCCTTTAAGCTGCTACTTGATGCTTAACCCCTTCCCCCCCCCCCCCCCACCCCCTTTCGACGGACTCTTATTGTTATGTATTAGATAATCAATTATTTTGGACATTTCCTAGACCCTCCTGTTGTTATGTCGCCTCCTCACTTCTATCAAGGCAACAAGTCTCTGGTGAAAGCAGTCCACGGACTCCACCCGACGAAACGTGCGCACGAAACATACGTCGACATTGAGCCAGTAAGTAAAGGGATAAACCAAAGAAGGAAGGATTTCATTTGACTAGTTGTTATTAAGAGTTCTTTTCAATTTGATGTCAAAAGTAATCCTGAATCGCTCTGGTTTTGCTTTACTTCCCTCTTTGATTGGTTTCAAAACTCGGACCTCCTAACCCTGAACTAATCGTGACTGGGTCACACTCGTTTTCTCCCGCCTGGCCTCGGTAACATGTACTTGCTTTGAGTTCACACTGGCTAGCTCATTGCGTGTCTTTACGTTTGTTGTTAACTGCGTAACGTTTCGGCTCCAGAGCTCGCACCCGATGACCGCGCATTTAAAATTCACTATGGCCGCCACGAAACAGGAAGCCGTCCATAAATTTATTTTTTGCTCGACCTCTATTTTGATGGGACGTACTCCCTGCGAGAAAGAAACGATTTATGTAGTTAATTTTGAAGCGAACTTTCGTACCCAGGGTATAATGCAGTTGGTTCTATCAAGCTCAATCTACAAACGAAACCGTCCTGCCAGGGTTTCTATTGCCAAGAGAACTTCTAGTTTGAAGTTTGTGCGCTACTTCTGTACATGTAAGCTCTGATGCAAGCGGCGGCACATTGTTCACCTGCTCTACACACAAACCGTGTGCAACTAAACTTGATTTTCTTTGTTTTTTCTACTTTGAATAGATAACTGGCATTGTTATGCGTGCTGCTAAAAGAATTCAGATCAACGTTGATTTGAAGCCAGTGGATATTTTATCGTAAGTAAAATTTAGAGTGCACTTTAATATTTTCGCTTTGTTAAGTATGCCGAAGTCTTGTGCGCCAATTTATTTGTTATTTTGCTCTATTCGCAGTCAAACCAATGGGAAATTTAAGCAAGTCTTCCTACCCGTTATGTTTGCTAACGAGGTAAAGTAACTTTCGTCTGTTACATCTCTCCCAGTAAGAGTTTGCGCCGTTATGTTGATCATGAGAACCTCAGTAAATTGTTTGGTTTCTGAGAATAGAAAAACTTCAAAATTGACAAGCACACGTGTTCGATGAAAGGTTGGGGGAGGGGAAGGATGGAAATAGACTGGGGAAAATTGAAAGAGGTATAAGAAAACTGTATATTTTTAGTTACTTCACGTTTTTAATTCATGTGCATTTGAACAGACTCCCCGCATGAACCTCAGTGGCAAGCTACAATCCCAGACAAAAAAGTTGGAACACGAAGCAAGCAACATTGATTTGGGGGGATCGGGGATACATGTACGTGATCCAGCTCAACTGTCCCAATTACTTTTGTCCGGGATTGTAGTTCCAGACGGTCTATTCAGTAATTGTTATCTGATAGTTCCTGGCCTCGTAGTTTTTGATCGTTCTATGATGCTTTTTTGGGGGGGGGAGCTTGACATGCGGTCCTCATTTGTAAATGTCTTGCATATCCATGAAACTCTGGGGTAATTCAAGGTAATGCTGTGGTCCGTATATTTACAATTTGAACATTTCGATTTTTATTTTTTCACTTTTTACAGAGTGCTTTGATCAGCAAAGACAAAGCTGCAGAATTCCGTCACCAAGTGTACCTTCCCATCACATTGACAAAAGTGGTGGAGTATCTCATGATAGCATTGGGCGCCCTGTTCATACTTGTGGCACTTGGATTGATGTTGTTTACTTGCAGAAAAAGGAAAGGCCGCATCGAAATGTGTCTTATTAACGAGGTAGATACTGTACCTTTATTAAACCTTTGGCCAAAGAACTTACTTATGAGGTTTTACGTTATTGGAGGAAACATTAGCTAACACAAAAATGAATGAGAACGTTGATCATTTATCTAATTCATTTGTGCATTTTCTGTTGTTATGCGTTCTCCGGTAGCGTTATTCCGTGCTCGACCACCGTATACTGATAAATACGTACAACCATAGTTAATAGAGGGAATGGTTAAGAAGTCTGCAAAACATCAATGGAGAAAACAAACAAGCTAAGATTTATGTTGGAAGGTCTGTCCTTGACCTTGCACATCTTTTGTTTTATGTTCATTGACTATGCATGAATTATATAATCGCAATGCTTCTGTTGGTTAGTTGCAACCACCTTTTGTAGTTTGCCAGTTTTTGTGCAGGGTCAACCCCCAAAATAGCCAACAATAACATACAACAAAGAACTTTGCCAGCTTTCATAACCATTTCCCTCTATTAATACAACCGACAATCGCCTTCTTAGCTCTGACGGAAGGCTATCGCTCGAAACTACAGCTTCGCTAAAGGCCGGTTTCCATAATTATGATCGCTACGGCGCAACTTAGTTCCCAGGGTCTCTAAACAATCTCATCTCGATGAGAGACGAGACTAAAGACCCTGGGAACGAGGTTGCGCCGTAGCGAATATATGGAAACCTGGGAACGAGGTAGGCTAGGGTGGTTAAATTTCCTTTATCAACTTATACGTGATAAATAGTTCGGTCTTTCTACATACGACCGTCCTGTTGAATTTTGACAATGACGCGGTAAAGAAAGGAAACCTTTCCTCGAAGAATGTGCATCGTTCACCCATACAATGTAGCTCCTTGGGCAGATTGAATCATGACATTTGCTACATCTCATTTCAGACTGACGGAGGTGACGAGAGAAGACCACTTGTGAATGATTGGTAATGTAGCTATGAGCTCTTTGTTTGCGAAATCATTTTGTACTGTAATAACCTTTATAATAACCTTTCTTTACCCTAGGCAGTGTTTATAGCATAAAGTCTAGTGGGGCCGAGCAAACCACTGGAACAAATTATTTAAATTGAACATAACATTGTTTAGAATCCCAACTGGCCGGAGGCAAACCAGTTGGCTATTTACAAGCGTGGCCGAGGATTTGAACTCGTGGCTATCGTGAAACAAATCCAGCTAGTTGTCAGAGCGGAGGTCGAACCCGGGACCGTTAGATTGCGAGTCCTACGTGCTGACCACTCGGCCACGCTGTCTCCTTTCTAGACTAGTTGCTCGACATTCTCTCCTCTGTTTAATTAATTCTCTGCATTTCAGGTTAAGCTTTACTTCTGTTTGTCAGTGAGTTCTTATACCGATGTTAGTTCGTGGCGTGCTGGCACTCATGACTTTGACCCGAATAGATGCTTAAACTTCAAAGCAATCTTTAAAATTTCATTGCATATTCTCTTTCCCACAGCAACAAAGTTTACACTTAGAAGACTTGTGTTCCCCCAAATCCCTAAGATTGGACTGACAGTGGAATTGAACGGCGCACTCACGAGTATTAACGATACTATCTCGGTAGCTAACCTTGTAAGAATACAAAGCATTTACTTAGATTAAGCGTCAAGTTTGTGACACTCTGTACTAGCTTGCTACGAAGTGTATTTTTATTTCCACAAATATCAAAGAATATATACTTTAATTGCACGTTACAAAGTTAAGCAAAACTGCTATGGTTGAGAATTTGCAATGGTCAAATTTTTAGTAGCAGTTATTTAAAGACATTTGAAATGACAAATACATTTTTAAGGAAGCGGTTAAAAAAAAAATAAAACTCAAATAACAACGACAACAAGAGCAGTTAATTACGTAAAACGTCATGTTACCAAGACAAGATAATGACTAGGCAAATAGCTTTTTAGTGTTCAGTTTAATTAGATTGATTTTGAAATGCAAGGTCGGACATATGCAATGCAAAGCGAGAGCTTTCAACTAAATTTCCGAGCATGAAAAAAGCAAAGCAATTTGTACATCAAGTTAGACATTTATACTTCACATCAATATTTAGTAAATTGATAATGTCCTTAACGACATCTCACCAACTTTTAAAGATTAAATTAAGGGGAATCCTGGGTATAATGGTACAAACTATGTAAGATAATTTATATTTAGAAATGTCAATAGAGTCTGAATCATCCATTTCGGCTGTAAAGGAATTTCCATTCTCTAATGGTCCGTGGAGAAAGAAAAATGAAAAATATCTTTAGTGTTCATTCTGGGATAAGATGCTGATCTGCTTTCACACCGGTGAAGTTTTTCGTGACTTACTTTTCCCATCAAGTTAGCCGGGCCATCATGAGTATCCCGTCCTAAAGCCCTAAACATTTCATCACACGCCTGTGGTTAATAGTTGTTAAAGCAGAAGCGGGCGGCTGCCTTCTTTTGGACTCTAAAGGGTAGCTATATCTTCCTTATAATGCTGGTCCTATGCGTACTTGAGACGAATACGGATTATTTGCCATGACAACCCGTGCACACTACGATATCAAAGACTTGCTCTGTAATACTGCACTGTAGGGAAACTTGCTTTAGACGTCGAGTAGAGTAGACGTGCGAGAACAGCGAGATGTGCATGTAACGGGCGTATACAAGGTTCTGGGAATCACGTAGGGGGTGGGGGGCATGAATAATCAATTGAGTGTTTGCTGCAAGAGCACGCAGATCCGATTTTATAAATAACCTTACGTGAATGAGAACAGCAGTGAAATTATGTGATACTTGCAAGTTGTCCTTTTCGATATGAACCTCGGAGAGAAACAACAATTTAAAATAGGATTAAAACAACGTGACAACAACTGCGTACACAAGCTATTATTTATTTCCTTGAAGAAAGAATGAATGAAGGTTATATAGCCTTAAGCCCGAGCCAAATGGGAACGAGATTTGACTGAAGCACGTAGTCCACACTGGCGCTCTCGCTTACCCTGCAATCTTCATATTCTCTAGTTAACACTTGGCGAGTCTTGTGAGTGTGTTCATTTGAAAAACGGGAAACTGTTGAACGTTTTCCCCCAATTTCACGTGCAATTCTCTCTCCTTTTTTCTTGGCTCAAGCTCGCCGAGGTTAAACAGAAACCAACGCACAACTCATTGACGTTCGATGCAATTCTCGGCGACTCCCGTTCTAGTTTGGCTCTGGCTGTACATTTTCTACGTAGTTTCTATCGTATCATCGTCTGAAAAGGATTTCGATTCTAAAACTTTAAACAATCATATTCTAAATTCTAGGTAAACAGTTGTTTGCTAGAAAACTGTTTATGGAAACTACTAGTCTATAACATATCTTTCGTCAAAATGTAACGAGCGTTTGATATATTACTCAGGAAACCGGCGACCGGCCGTGGTTGGTATATCCGAACAATCATATTCGAAATTCTAGGTAAACGGTTGTATGCTAGAGAAATGTTTACGGAAACTCCTAGTCTATAGCGTATCTTTCGTCAAAATGTAACGAGCGTTTGATATATTACTCTGGAAACCGGTGACCGTGGTTGGTATATACGATCTTTAAGTGGAGGTCTGGATTGGGGTGGTACTATATCGCTTATCGGTGAAATTTGCCGCTATTTCTCGGCGATCAGTAAGAGTTTCAGCTGGTTTCTCAGTTATCAGTAATTATTAAAAACTGAATCACTGGATAGTGTAATTTCATTGGCTTGGCCATCATGGTATATACTTGTTACATATTCTAAATGTCAGATCTCTGCTATCAGTAAAATCTCGTCAAGACTCCCAGTTAGTATGGTTGTTTGCGATCTTATTTCTTCGTTTAACACTCAAGACAGTGTCTAATTTACATACGCCCCGAAGTCCTTTTAAAAGATACTCCCATGTGAGTCTCTTCTTGGTGTCAGGAAATGTGATGAAACACGGGCCCTTGTGTTTGATATATTACCTATTGGCACCCCACGCCATTAACCTCTGGTTGAGAAGATTGACCTTTACTGGGTTAATTTGTACAGAAAAAAACTTGTCTGTGTACAATCGTTGCGATTAGTCGGCTAGTTAATAATTGTGAACGACAACATAAATCGTCTATAATAAAAATCGACCATGAAGTTTATTTTAACGCTCTGTTTCAGCATAAACGCCAAACTATAAACTAAAAATGGATATATTTGTACCTAGTTTTGACTGAAGGTAAAGTTTGTTCCTGATTCGTCTACTCGGCCGCAATCTCAGGCTGGTGCTCAAAACGGTTATATAGAAATGTACTTAACTCTCCACAGATCTTTTAAATCGTGATGGTGGTACTTAAAACTTTCCTACTGGGATAATAAGCTTGAAGTTTGAGTTCAAAAGTTCACGCATGGTCTGGTTCTATTAGCGAAGTCCTATACTCCTATGAAGTCATGGTTGCTGGGCAACAACACAAACTTCCTCCTAGATTTCCTAGAGTTTCGTTCATAGAATTTGGTAGAGAGGTTTACCAAACTAACTTTGTATTACTTTGCGCTTAGGTCTGATTTTTCCTCAGGAAAAAATATATGGTAATAAACAAATCTGCAAAAGAATAACGGAAACCAAAACAAACCACAATAAACCGACCAAAATACTTATATTAACAAAAAATAATAATAAGAAGATGCCCTTGCAACTGTTGCAGCTTCTTTTCTGGCCAGGGTTTACTTGCATGAAAGAAACCGGCAAATCAAAGACACCCATATATGCATCTACCAGTATATTGTTAAAAGGAGGCGATCTTTAAAACTACGTTCTTGTTGATGTGAAATTTAAGGGTTATCGCCGGTCTTTCGATGTTCTGTTGCTTTTGCGGTGAGTTCTTTCCATCTAGCAGAATAACGGTCTTTCAAATAGTTCACGACCAGTGTTTTCATTACTTCCATCCGTTCCTGTACCAGAAAATGTACAGGAAATATACATGTTAGAAACAAGTTTGATTTACAGTGTACGTGTGTAATTTAAGGGCTTGTTGGAACTTGTAGAAGGAGTGAGACGTTCGACATGGGTGCCTCTAGACCAAGATTCGAACTCGTTCGATTTCTTATGGAGCCGCCAGGGTATGAGATTGATAAAGAACACAACGAAAACATAAAAGCAGATAAACTCCCTAGGTTAAACCAGATACAATGCACTGTCACGACTAGCATAATATTCGATCGAGAGACAGCTCTTCGTGCAGCAAATGTATAATTAGGAACTTGGCAGAAAAAGGCTAATTTTCTAGATCTAAGTATGTTCTTTTTCAAAATAAAAACGAACATGAATAGCATACCGTTCTCATGGACGTTTTCTCCCTCGAGCAGCAAGTGCGTCCAAACGTGCCTCTGGAGATACCACAAGAACGACTACATGTACAGCCGCTACAGCAGGAGCAGCAGCAGGGAAAATGCTAGGACATTAATGAAAAATAACAATAATGAGCAGTTTATTTACATAGTTCAATGGCAACATTCACCCAACGTATGACGAGAAAAGAAAAGGTACTGGCAAAATTAACGGAAAAAGATAAATGGTCGTTACCCGAGATATCCAGTTTTGTCCTTCGTGAATTTCTCCCTGAATAAATGTACGTAAATATGTTGTTTTTTGCTATTCTAATTTTTTTTAAATATTTGCTTGTAGCAAAATTGGATTTCAGTAATACAATTTTTCATGGGTAGGATATTTGTTGCCACTTATTCATTTATCACAATTTTCTACAAATTATTGCGCTAATTTGATGTCATAGAGAATTTCGAACTTAATAATAAACAAATTTAACAATGAAATAAAGAAAGTAAGGGGTTGCATATTTAGTATGCAATAATCATGCAGGGAAAGAGTGCGTGTTATTATATTATGCGAGTGACTGAGAGGGTTTGTTACTATATAAATTGTGATTGTAATATGTAACCTATACATGTGTACAGCCTCATTTGACTACACTGACCTCATGCTGTGAGTTGCCTTGCTCTGGGTTATTTTGCCTCTAAGAAAAGTAAATATAGCTATGATAGTTAAGCGATAAGTAATCAAATGATCTTTTGAACGGAATAGAGATAATGCGACAGATTTTAAGTTGTTTATTAAAGAGACACGGGGGTGGGGGGAGCCTTCCTGTATAGGCCATTATAGTTAGTGTCCCCCCCCCCCCCCCAAGGCTATTATGGCGATTTTGCTGTATTGAGTCAAAACAGTGTTAAAATTATCACTGAGTATTCTCGCTTGTGCACAAAATGCTCCCAGACATTCAAGATGAAGATATTCATTGAATTTTTAAAAAGAGCTCAAATATTGTAATTTGATGTTTGAGATTTTTCCGAGAGGCCACGATGGACCTAATGGTAATGTCTGCAGCACCTCTTCAAATTTATCACAGCGCATAACTTGCGCATGCATAACTCAATAAAATGTTCCTGTTAAAGACTCGTGACGTACCTTTTTACAGCGACCAGTATCACAGCACACACAACACAGACAGCACAGAAAATAATACAAAATGTTTAAAGGCACGGGGACTGCGTTGCCTTTGTCGATCCATTCCAGCCACATACGGGTTCTTGAGAATTTCCACTCTACGACAGCATTTTCCTGAGAATAGAAAATATTTCACTTGCGAGAAAAGTGTATTGTGAGGGTAAAAGGTTCAAGAAAACTTACACCAAGAAACGTCAATGGGATTACTAGACTCTGCTAGAACTCGCTGGTCGTACCATACCCAAGTAGTTTGGACGAAGTACTCAGTGAATTATCTATCATAATTGCAAATTCTATTTATTTTCTTTTTTGATTCCTTTTCTTTGTGTCTCTCTCTAAGCTCCTTTATCAAAACATCCATTCGCATTATTATTTGCCATAATTGGGTCGTACATTTCGCAGAGAAAAACTTACCATGATTCTGTCAAATGAGTTATTCATCATAGCGATCAGCATGTTTAAAGCTACGATGACGGTGCACACCACGTGGGCTATCATAAAAATGCGACCAAATGTGGACGTGAGTGAAAAGGCGGGATCTTCCACTGAGATTTTGTCTTCTTCCACGAGGCCAAGTAACAGCCAAAACATTCCAATGAAAGTCTCAGTGTGCCTAGAAGGAGCAATCCATAATAAATTTTAATCCTCTAAGTGGATTAATTTTGTTCAGTCGACACTATCATGATCTATCATTCTGTTAAATTAATGCAATATCTTTTGTTATACGTACTTGCCATAGGGATGAGACGCCTTGAAGCCCAGATTGTCGTTCAATTCCCCTAGTTTGATCTGCGAAGCAACATAGTACGAGTATATCTTGGCCACCCCAGTAGCAAATGCAATGTAGAGGAGCAGAAAGATGGCGAGAAACTTGAGGACATCTTTCAGCATTTTGTAAAGCGATAGCTGCAAAGGACCCAACACTGAATTGACTTGGAAAACGTGGGCTAAGTGGAAAAACGCCATTACCGTGGCGCTGGCGTAGATTGTATCCGCCACGATAAATGCAGGTTTTCTGGGCTTCCACTCTCCGTAATACCCCCATGCACTCAGCCACACTGTGTAAGCGAGAAGAAACGAAAAGACGATCAAGGTGTCTACGACATTCCACCATTTGGAAATGTAATTGAAGAATCCTTGTCTGCTGGCCTCTAAGGCTTCCTGCAGGAATAGGCCCACAACAAAGGCAAGCACCGGATAATCTGCGAATAAAATTCAAACAGAGAACAATTTTGGCCCTTCGGGAGAAGAACTTTTTCCCCAACGTAATTGTTGTTATAGCAAACGCTGGCCAGTGTCTAGACTGTTGGTACATAACGTCAAGAACTGAGCCAGTGTGCTTTTACAGTGTGGCAATCCTGGGAGAACAAATACAAGCCTAATAAAGTTTGACCATTTAGGTCTACTAGCAAAAGTCTAGGACAACCGGTAGGACGTAGAAAATGTACTATCTTTCCATTGGGATTATTTGCAAAACTTGGAGATTCTTACTAAAATAGGTTTTTTTCAGTGAAGAAGAATTATTATGTGTGCACTTAAAGTGCCTTTAGTTTCCTTGAATGCAATAACGTACATCTTTGAATTGCTTGAGTATGGCCTTTAGGCTTCAAGGTGACTGATCAATGAAAAAAAAAAAGCGTTCAGGCAACTGAATGGCATAATTTCTAGGCCATCAGTGAGTGGTCGTTACTCTGCTAAATATCTAATGGACTGGCAGCCCCCAACAGTGGCTACACTGACCTTCAGAAGAGAAACTTACCAATCCAAGCCAGGCCGGTTTTAGTTGTTCCAAACTCCTCCTGAAACGATGAGGCGAACACCAGGCAAAGGAATAGCACATAGGACATAGTGTGGTTGATGAACTTAGAGTAGGGATGTTCGTATAACTTCCTAAACTTCCAGCAGCAGACATCTTTGAATTTGCTACAGCTGCGTAGCCGTACCACTCGAACAGGAATGTAAAAGATGCAGGTAACTGCGACGAGGAAAAACTGAATAAGGAACCACGAGGCCTTCCTGACTATGCCTCGATCTTGCCAATTTCGCCATCCACGATAAACGATCTCGTTGAGAACATATTGGCAATTGGGGCTCGCCACAAACTGAAAATGAACAGAATTGAAATCATTAATTGCCAAACAGTGCATTTTAATCCTTCACAATTTGTTAAATTTTAGCCTGATGTCTTCTGCACATATTCTGAGGTGTTAACATACTGAGATCATTTCCAAGAACTCACAATTCACTTTGCATTTTGCATTTTAATCCTTCGCAATTTGTGAAATTTGAGGCTGATGTCTTCTGCACATATGCTGAGGTATTTGCTTACTGAGATCATTTCCTAGAACTCACAATATATTTGCATTTCTAATTAATCCTTCACAGCTTGTGAAATGATCTATTAGAATATGAGGTAAATTTTACGAAACGCAATATGACTTCATCCAAGCGTATACCAACCCTTTTCCGTTTTTTATCAGCGGCCAGCTTGAGGAGACTAAGACTCTGATTAAAATCAGCGGGCGTTTTGTTCAGTAAAGAACCATTTCCTTCGATGTCCATGATTTCGTGAAGCTGGGCTAAATCTGAAGTGTGTACTTGCTCGACGATATCAGCAGCAAACGTCTCATGTTCCTCAGCTCGACGCTTGTATTCATCTCGGCTGTAATAGTGCTCATACGAGGCGATTTTCTCCAGAAGATATGCATCATCCAAGGCAGCTTCAATGATGTCTTTAGACTTGCTTTCTTTGCGGCTTTCTCCTTTATTGTACTGGGAATTTGGATTATTCCTCCAAAGCCATTCGAGACTGATGTACAGTGGATTGCTGAGAATTTCGATCCATCTCCGGTTGTTTTCGTTTCGCATTTCTGTCTTCGTCTCTTCAAGCTCGTCGACATTCCACGCAAACATATGGCATATTGAATTCTTTACTGTTTCGCAGATTTTCTTGCAATCCCAACTGCACTTGAAATGACATCCATTTTCTTTGTTGTTCTCCCTCTCTGCGATGGTTATGCAGAACTCATCAATTGTCTTGTTGCTATCTCTGATCTTGACTATGAGTTTCCAAACTTCAACAACATCGCTTTGTGTCAGAGCGTCTTTAAGTTGCTTTAAAGTCTCGTCCTGAGAATCCCTCCCGTTTTCAGCCGTATTAGTTAGAGGCGACAAGAATTTTTCTACCTCCTCCTTTGTTTTTGTCTGTACTAGTTTCAGAAAGTTTTCGATGGTTTTTGCGTCTTGATTTGCGAGGGAAACTTCTTGCGCCATACTACTTTACAGACTGTTCGAGTGTCTTCGTTCTATTTTCCTGGAAAGGAATGTCGAAGCAATTAGATACTTAATCTCCAACTTGATCTACAACTATAAAAGTTAATGCTAATTGGTTGACGGGAAAGAAATTGTCACTTGATCTGCGTTATAGCAAAGTATGTTTTATTTTATTATTATTAGCATTAACGTTACTGTGAAAGCCCGTTTGTAATTAATGAAGATCCTCAACGTTCCGGTTATGTTCTAAAGATTTTAAATAAACAAAACTAACTCGGACGTAACTAATCCCTGGGTTCAATAATGACTTAACAATCGTCCAAGCACGAACAATCGAAACTGTCGTTTTCGCCCGGCGTGTGCGAGACTGCGGTTGGAACCCCCGTCTGCTAACGCTGGTCGTAGACCAGCGTTGTGTGTGCGGCTTGTACGTTTCGCTGCACTGACAACGGCGTCTTGGTAAACACATTGACAGCAGCGCAGACTTTTCCACGTCATCTTAGCGTCCTGTGTAAGCAAACTTGATTGTTCTTGGACGTCACAGTTAATTCTTAGTCACTGAAAATAGATGGTTTTCACTGTCACGCAACAAAAAATTAAATCAAAAACTATTCAGTGGATAAAGTTAAGAAATTGTAAGATTATAGGAGATAGGTAAAGAAGACACTTCTCCAAGTTCGAGGTCTCTGCGTTTTCCCAAACTTTAGATATTCGTCGAAATGTTTTGCGCCAATTTAGCCCAGTATAGAGCCGCCATGTTGGTGGAGCTCTGTGCTCCACCAACATGGCGGCCAAAAAACCGTGTAAACATCTGGAACTTACTTTGGCCATCTAGGCGACTGATTATATGAACTGAACCAACAACCATTTACACAAGCACTTTTCCTAACACTTTAAGTCCTTAAAAGGCTAAACATCACTACATAAGTGTATATTTTTCCACAAATGCGATCGGAGCGGTATATCACGCACCGCCATAACTCTGACCTTTAAACTGCACAGGTTTCCGAACTAAGCACGCTTTTGAGCTGAAAGGTTGTAAACAGATGTAAATTTAGATCCCCTTATGCCTGATGAGGATAAAACTTTTAAGGCTCTTTAGTTTTGGATCTTGGAATTTGATGACGTCACGTGAAAACCATCCATTCCATGCAAGCGAGAACAGATACAATCAGTTATATTATGAACGTGTTCGAAATGTTTCTTGCTGTAACGTCATGTAATTAAAACAGGATAACAAGTTTACCTCCTTGCTCCAGACGAGATCTCGTACTATATTAAATGTTCAGAACCCTTTCGAGCAGACAGAAATATAACATTGCCTAAAGCAGCAAACTGCTAGTCTCTAGGTTTTCCCGGAAATAGGCGACTGTCACGATACTTTATGCCCATTTGTGTCAGCTAAGGTCATGCATGGGCGATAAATGTAAATTCTGGGAAATACATTTGCTCCCTCGCAGTCTACAACGACGGTGCTAGACCCTCGAGCTGCAGAACCGAGAAAATCTTTTCTAGAAAGATGAACCCATCAACGAACGAAACTACCGAAACAAAGGCGTGTAAATTCAATTTGGACTACCAGATTTCTATATCCATTCTGTTTGTCGTGACATTTGTGCTGTCCGTCGCCGAGAATATCTTAGTTTCCGTCGTCATTGTCGTCGATAGAAGACTCCGCAGGCCTTCCAATGGCTACCTATTGAGTTTGGCGCTGACTGATATATGCATGTCACTCGGACTGATACCACTGGAACTTATATACGTTTGGTCGTATCCAGAATGGCCTTTGGGTCCCAGAGAAACGAATGTTTTTAATTCAGTTTGGTTTTTCTCGATAGCAGGTTCGTTTGTCGCTGTGTTGGTGATCACAGTGGATCGCTACAGGGCAGTCATGTCTCTCGTGCGCTACAGAGGAGTTGTATCTTGGGGCAGAACCTTGGTGATTACCACACTGGTTTGGCTGTACGTAGTGGTTGTGGTAATACTGATGAGAGTACTTTCCTTTAAAACAGCATTGGGAAAAACGTATGATTGGGACGTGAACTGTAAATTTTACTACGCGTTTCTGGCGGTGCACATAGCTCTCCCATTGTTGATAATTTGTACTTTGTACTACAAGATCTACAAGAAAGCGGTGGAGAATCGCCAACAACTTTTGTCACGTGGCCGGGTGCATCCGGGCACCACTGCTGCTTCCGATACAGTGATAGAAACTAGAGTAGAAGTTAAAATGGCAAAAACTGTTGGCCTTGTAATCATGTTTCTGGTCATTATATGGATACCAGTTTTGATTGTGGAAATCTTTTATGCAAGAAGAAGTCATTCTTGTATTATAGAGAAGCTGGATGTTGTCAGTGTATGGTTAGCCTGTAGTAATGGAATGGTTAATCCAGTGGTTTACTCTCTGAGGAACAAAGACTTTCGCCATGCTATTTTGGAACTAATCCACTGCAAAAGAGCAAGGTCTGCCAGTATATTAGCTTAGAAATAAACATTCTAAGGAATTAATTATAACCGAAGGTTGGTTTGTTTTTTAATTGGGTCCCCCCGGCCTGGGGCTTCCCAGTTTCAGTTGGATTAGTTAATCATTAGTAATGTTTAGTTGAAAGCAAACTTAGTTGAAATCAGAGTACTTGGTAAATTCTTCCAATCAAACAACACTCAATATTTTCACTGCATGATTTTCACTGATATTGCACAGCCTTTTCAGCCAAATTAACCAAAATTTCAACAACAAGCATTGTTTTTCCACTGGAACACGAAAGTGAATCTAGTAACCCACCCTGCCTGGCTAATACCAAAAGGACCTGGCTTAGCGCTAAACCACTGGAGCTGCTCCAGCTAATAAGACAATTCAGCCAAATCATTCAAGACTAAGCAATCTGGTTATTGTTCAATCATAAGGTACTGAAATATGATCATAATATACATTAAGGTTTGAATTAATGATAAACTAATTGCAACGTGAACTTGTCGAATATCAGGCATGTAAAATCACAGGCCTCCCAGAAATAGATTTATGTAAGCGTATCGAGTGGAACGTGACTACCTAAAGTACGCGATGTTGTGTTACAGTTCAGGCCGTTGAGAATTTTAGCGTTCTACAAGGCACTGCAAGGAGTTTTAAATAATGAGGGATAAAAATTAAACGCGTGACGAAATAAAATGTTAGCTTTTTTTGAATAAAATAAAGAAAGTATACTCACCTAAACTGGTTTCTGTTGTCCGTTTGGTCTATTTCATCGTTTTTGGGAAGTTTGGAGGTGCTTGTAGCAGCTTTCTATACACGGTTTGATCGGTAATCATTATGTCTAACGTTGTGAGCAAGTAGTTTAAGTTAGAATGACGTTAAATCGTCTGATACCTGTTCCTTCACAAAAATTAAATTAAGTAAAACAGGATCTTGTTTAAAGGGCGCACCAACGACAATATCAACTTCGATTCGTATATATTTTATTATTTATTCCCTTTTATTACAGATTTAAAAGATAAATGAAGCTTATGCAAAGGCAGCCTTAAGTTTTGAACCGATGTGAAGGAGAAAAGTGCTCGATCTTAGTCTGAAACTCTGATATTGTTTCGGCGACTCTGCCTGACACTTGTACGCTCTCATCAAATGTGAACTGTCTGAACGGTTTTTCTTTCGGGTTCATGAGAGTTTTTATCGTTTTAAAGTCTAAGCTTGCCGAGGTTAAATTGAGAAAACTCTAGCACAAATCTCAACTGCAGGTATCGGCGACACTCGTTCTAGTCTGGCACAGGCTTTACCGTTCCTTTTTATCGGTTCATCGTCTCGGAAGGATTTTATTTGTCCGGCTATCAGTAAATGTTCCAGATCTCAATTATCTCCGCAGATCTTCTCGGTGTCTGGATATTTAATGAAACACGGACTCTCGTGTTTGATAAAACAAAATACAGTAACCTCTCGTTCTTATATGGTTGAGCGTTACTAGGTTAATTTCTAGAGAAACAATTGACTGTAATTAACCAGATTTTATGCGACACAGGTGCTTTAAAAAAGTCCAAACGACATTAATTATTTGAGATGCCATCCTGTAGACTAAAGCCCTGGTCAAACGGTGCATGATAGTTGGTGATAGTCGATGATAGTTGTGGCGTGCGCTTCCATTTGACCAAAAACAATCATATACTATCATTCACTTTGAGCTTGTTCAAATTCTTCATGATAGTCGATGGTAGCTTTCCCGTTTGAGCCCGCATATGATACTTGATGATAGTGAGGGGAGAATCAACTATCATGGGTCGTTTGACCACGGCTTAAACCTTGAACGCTTTAACAGTTCGCATGCTAAATTCCCCGGCTGTAAATCAGTGTATTTAAAAGCTCTAATGTTTCACCTTTAACGACAACCTATGAACCAAAAAATATATGCATTTTTACCTGGGTTGACTCGAAACTCAGATATTTGTTTCTGATTGGCCTACGCCTCACTGTTGCTGGAAAGGTCTGTAAAAATGCTCTAAACTTTCCAGAGCCTGTTAACGGCTAGATAACCAATAAGTTTGTAAATTCTATCCCAGGTATTGTATCAACCGTTTAGTTAACAGATCAGCCTGGTAGTTCAGAAGTTCAGGCTATATAGTCTGATTCTCATGGCTAATTCCTGTTCTTATAATGTCACTGTTACGAGGTAACAAAACAACTTTCCCTCAAGGTTTTCTTGTGTTCAGTTCAGAAAGTTTGGTTACACTTTTTTGCAGTAATTTGCGCTTATTTCTTAAAGAAAAAATTGTACGCCGATTTCTACGACTGGGCAATAGACAAATCTGCAAAAAGCAACCAAAACCAAAACAAAGGAATATTAAAATAAGCCTGAGGCTGCCTTTGGTACCCCTATTTCTTCGCATTAAAACTTCTAAATTTTACTTCAAAATTTTACTTTTAGTCTTTCCAGATTTTGCTTGCGTGTATTGATAGTCTTATGGTATGAGAGAAACTGGCAAATAAAATACTCCCATATGTGCGTCTACCACAGCTGATTAAAGGATGTAACCCTTAAAACTTAGTTCTCGTCGATGTGAAATATTAGATGTTTTCACTGGTCGTTCGATGTTCTGCTGTTTTCGCGGTAAGCTCTTTCCATCTAGCTGAGTACCGGTCTTTGAGATACTTCACAACCAGTTTTCTTATTTCCTCCATGCGTTCCTGTACCAGAAATGTAAAGAAAATATGCTTGGACTAAAATGTTTGATTTAGCAAAAGCAATGTGTATCATAAGAGCTAGCTGTAGCTTGTAGCAGCGATGAAAGATGTCACTAAACCAGTCTTTGAACTTGACGATTGCTTATGAAGCTTTCGGGATCTGGGACTGAGTGTTTGATGTAGACCGCAAAGAAATTAACACATAAAACCAACTCAGTAGAGCAGTTTTCATTTCAGTATCGAAAAGTAATTGGTTTTGTATCAACTACGCTACACGATTGGCTTAAAAAATTCGCGCCACTCACTTTTTCATCCAATCAGAAGTAAAACCAAAACCAATCGTGACTTAATCGCACTCGTTTTCCCGCGCTTTGCGTCAGCTACATGTAATTACGTCAACTTTTGATTGGTTGACCGTTTTGTGTGTCCATTTATTTTTTTGTGTGTGTCCATTGTGATTGGCTACAGTGATAACTTTGGTTTTTTTTACGTTTTACTGCTCTAAGCTCGTCAAGATAAAAACCAATACTAAAAACTGTCATGCCTCATGATGTCAAGATACGGCCGGCATATATTATAAAAATTGGAAACTTTGAGAAAAAAGATTATTGTTTGGAAGGAGTATGTAACTTTTCCAAAATAGAAATAAAGCAAAAAAAATAGCATGAGCGTACCTCTCTCATGGAATGTTTCACCCTCGAGCAGCAAGTGTATCCAAACGTGCTCCTGCAGATACCACAAGAACAAATACAGCTGCTACAGCAGTAGGGAAAAACCTACAACGCAGAATAAAAAATTTGAGTGTGAGCATTTTTACTATTTTCTTTTCAGATTCACAATGCAGACAACTCATGAGAAATGAAGAGAAAGAGTATTGGCAAAATCAAGGGAAAAAGAAAAATGGTCATAACCCAGTTTTGCCCTACCTAATTTTCTTCCTAAATATATCATGAATAAGCAGCACTTTTACTTGTTCAACTTCTTTAAAATATTTGTTTTGATAAAATGTGATTAAATCTGCGCTTCCTTAGCTAGATATTTGGTACAACTTATTCCCGGGCTATCACAATTTGAGCGGTCGGATGCACTGTTTCAAGTTCCAGAGAGCTGCTGACCGTGAAGCTTGACAATAAATGAATTTTACGCAGTGGCAATGATTACAGACATAGGTATAAAGATGAATGTTAAGTTAATAACTTTCAGCTGATTGCTGATTGCTCTGAACATGGTTCAGAGCGTTTCCTAACAACCAATGTATAGTAGGGGGCTCGAAAGCTCGGCGCCGCTCGTCTTCTGCTTGGTGAGATCAGTTCGCAACCTAACTGACAATTGGACCATCTGACCCCCTGTGATTTGTGCTCAACCTTTCCCGGAAGTGGGAAAGGGGTAATTAAGTGATCTGTTGCAGAGTAACCTTTCCACGTGTATAAGGAATTAGGAAGTGGAAAATTATATAGTTCGACTTTTTAGTATACGATAATCACGAAATGTATGTCTAGCTGAGTGATTGAGTTATTAGGTCTGATATTGCTTACATGGCGATTATAATAAGTAACCTATACCCGTGCACAGCCCGCTTTTCCACTTACCTGAAGATGCAAGCTGCTTTGCTCCGGGTCATTTGGCCTCTAAATAAAGTAAATGAGTTTGATAGGTAAGGTAAATGATTGCTTTGGCGGGACAACAATAATTTACTTTGTTTACATGTATTTTAAAAAAGTCAACAATCAATTAACGCGAGGCCAGCGTATTTGAACTGAATGGCAACTTAATTTTGGTCGCAATGCGTCAGTCAACCAGTCAAATAGTGAACTTAGTGGTGATTGTATTGTTCTCCAGCATAAGTGCCAGGTCACTGATTCATTGAAAGTTTATTTTCATATGCTTTTTTAAAAATTTATAACTGTCATGTTAATAGGAACACAATGAATAGGAAGACAACACATGAAAGGTTTAGCACTGATACGCATGCAGATTTATACATAGTGACTTGGTATCAGGTGAGAGACTTCAGTAGCATTTCTTATGACTTGGTCAATTTTTTAGTTGATACCTTTAAAGGTGGCTCAAAACAGTTTTCAGCACTTTCCAAGACGTAGATTTTGATGGGTCATTATTACCACACTTTATCAGTTGATGCTATAGTCATGGTATCAAAAACCTGCCCAGTCATTGCTGAAAACGTTGGTTTCATGTTCGTGACACAATAAGTTGTCATAGCACCATTATGAACTGCTAAAACAATCTTAATTTTAACTTCAAGTCCTTATATTTCAAAAACGGCATGATGAAAGCCTTTTTTATATTATCGAATTTTGATTAGCAGGATAAGGTGCAACTTTAATTTTGACAAAGTTTAAATAATTTTTTACATAGGGTTAAGATTTTCGAAAATTTAAGGTGGCTGTGAACCAGCTTTACAATTCCCAACAAGAGAAAAAAATTCAAGAATTGTTGGTAGGTATGTAGTCAAACTACTTTAAAGCATATGTAGAAATTACTCTCTCGTTTAAACTTTGATTGGTGGACACTAAACCAGTAGAAATAAATAAATAAATAAATAAATAAATAAATAAAAATCAAACAAGGTGATTGCAAACTTTAGCCACAATGTTACCTCGTTAGAGCAAAACGTGTTACGCCAGCTCTTTGGACACAGACAGTACAAAAGAAGGTAAAGAATGTTGAAAGGCACGGGAACTGTGTTGCCTTTGTCGATCCACTCCAGCCACATACGAGTTCTCGAGAATTTCCACTCTACAAGTGCGTTTTCCTAAGAAAAGCCCACAAGATTTCAGTTGCAAGAAAAGTGTATTCTAAGTGGTATAAGGTTCATGGCAACGTTTACCTAGAAAGTTGTTTAAAAACTAATTACTGATGGCAACGAGATGATCAGACCTAAGGTTCGTAAGTACATATAGAACTGGCTGGTTATTTCGTTCCCACGTGCTTTGGCAGAGATACTAAATTGTCTATCACGATTGCTAAATCATTTAAGTTCTAGTTCTTCTTTCCTTTTTCTTGTTAATTCTTTTCTTCGTTTTTCTTAGGATCTTTCGTTTGTTTTCTAAGTTCGTACACCGAAACCGTTATTCAACGCCTTAAAATTTACAGACGCTGCAGGATTGAAACACTTGAAAACGTTACAAATAACCAAAACCATATTTGATGCACAGAAGTAAACGTACCATGATTTTGTCAAATGAGTTATTCATCATAGCGATCAGCATGTTCAAAGCTACGATGACGGTGCAGATCATATGAGCTACCATAAAAGTGCGGCCAAATGTGGACGACAATTTAAACGCAGGATCTTCAACTACGATTTTGTCTTCCTCCACCAGACCAAGTAACAGCCAAAACATTCCAATGAAAGTATTTGTGTGCCTGAAATGTAAAACTCAATCCATAATAAATTTAATTCACTCAGTGGTTTAATTTTGTTCAGTTGACACTATCATTCTGTTTAAAAGTAGAATATCTTTTGTCATACGTACTTGCCATATGGGTGAGACGCCTTGTAGCCGTGGCTGTCGTTCAATTCTCGTAGTTTGATCTGCGAAGCGACATAGTACGAGTATATCTTGGCCACCCCAGTAGCAAAAGCGATGTAGAGGAGCAGAAAAATGACAAGAAACTTCAGCACATCTTTCAGCATTTTGTAAAGCGACAGCTGCAAAGGACCCAACACTGAATTGACTTGGAAAACGTGGGCTAAGTGGAAAAAGGCCATCACCGTGGCGCTGGCGTAGATGGTATCCGCCACGATAAATGCAGATTTTCTGGGCTTCCACTCCCCGTAATACCCCCATGCACTCAGCCATACTGTGTAAGACAGGAGGAACGTAAAGACAATCATGGTGTCTACAACGTTCCACCATTTGGAAAAGTAATTCAAGAATCCTTGTCTAGTGGCCTCTAGGGCTTCCTGCAGGAATAGGCCCACAACAAAGGCAAGCACTGGATAGTCTGAGGATGAAGTTAATACAAAAAATAATAATTAATACAAAAAATAATGCTCAGTTTTCATCCAGAATTGATCCATAGAATCTACAAGCACTGTTGATTAAATCTTATCGTAGTTTTGGTAATAGCCTGGCTTAACCTGATCTAGCCAATCTGTGCGTATAAAAAGCTACATGGCCGTATATTTATGCTGAGTACATGAAAGGAAGAACTGAGTCAAAATTTTATTGAATGTGTGCCAACCCTGAGAGAGTGGGCAGGTAACCACTTACACAGTTCGACCGTTAAGGCTCACCAACAAAAGTCCTGGACAAGCGGTAGGAAGTAGAAAATGTGTTTGACTAATGAATTACAATTAATAGATTATTAATTGCTCCTTATCTGTAGCCGTTACAATTAACTCATGCTTCTTGACTTTCCAAGGGTACGCTTTTATTTTAGTTGAGTTAAATTTTTAGTGGTTATGGGTCGCAAGCAATAATGTCCTTATATGCATGAGTCAGAAGGGCCTTGCCTCAAGGTGACGGATCAATGCAGAAAGCGTTCAAAGACAACTAAATAGCATAACAACTAGGCCGTTTAATGCTCAGTAAGTCTAGTGAAGTTGCATTACCTCAGTGGCTCAGTAATCATGGGCATCGAAACTTACCAATCCAAGCCAGGCCTGTTTTAGTTGTTCCAAACTTATCCTGGAAAGACGAGGCGAACACAAGGCAAAGGAATAGCACATAAGACATAGTGTGGTTGATGAACTTGGAGTAGGGAAGTTCGTATAACTTCCTAAACTTCCAGCAGCAGATATCGTCAACTTTACCAGAACAACAGCATCTTCGTATCAGTCGAACAGGAATGTAAACGAAGCAAGTAACTGCGACGAGGACAAACTGGATAAGGAACCGGGAGGCTTTTCTCCCTACGCCTTTATCTTGCCAATTTAGCCAACCGCGATAAATAATCTCGTTGAGAATATATTGGCATTTGGGGCTTGCCACGAACTGAAAGCGAACAGAATTTTAGTCGTTAATTACAAACAGACCTAGAAAATAAAAATTAGAGTAAAAGAAGCGTTGACTGATTGCAACAATGGAGCCGAATAAGAATAATTATGATTTTTCTTCTCAATCCGAGGCGAGGGTTTTCTGAAATGCTATTATTCATGTCTGGCTTAAACACGGAAACAACGCAATAAACTAGGTGAGTTCAGTTGTAAAGAAGGAACATATGGAAGTCGACTCACTATTCACAGTCACAGGAAAATTCTTTTAACCTGATAATATGCAGTCTCAAAAGTGATAAAATTTCATAAAAGCGTATACCAACCCTTTTCCGCTGTTTATCAGCAGCCAGCTTGAGGAGACTAAGACTCTGATTAAAATTTGCGGGCGTTTTGTTCAGTAAAGAACCATTTCCTTCGATGTCCATGATTTCGTGAAGCTGGTTTAAATCTGAAGTGTCTACTTGCTCAACGATATCAGCAGCAAACGTCTCATATTCCTCAGCTCGACGCTTGTATTCATCTCGGCTGTAATAGTGCTCATACGAGGCGATTTTCTCCAGAAGATAGGCGTCATCCAAGGCAGCTTCAATGATGTCTGCAAACTTGCTTTCTTTACGTCTTATTCCTTTATCGTACTGGGAATTGGGATTGTTCCTCCAAAGCCATTCCAGACTGATGTACAGTGGATTGCTAAGGATTTCGATCCATCTCCGTTCTTTTTCGCTTCTCATTTCTGCCTCCTCTTCGAGGTCGTCTAGACCTTCATCGCACTGGGAAATCCAGCATAACATATAGCAGAATGAGTTCTTTATTGTTTTGCACAGTTTCTTGCAATCCCAGATGCACTTGAAATGACTCTCATTTTCTTTGTTGTTCTCCTTCTTGACAATGATTCTGCAGATCTCGTTTAAATTTTCAAGTGTCTGGTTGTTTTCATCCTCGTTGATCTTGGCAATGAGTTTCCAAACTTCAACGACGTTACCATCTTCGAGGGCGTCTGCCAGTTGCTTTAACGGATTGTTCTTGGAATCGCTCGCGTTTTCAGCTGTTTCAATCAGACTTAGCAAAAAAATATGCGCCTCTTCCTTTGTTCTTTCCTGCACTATTTGTAGAAATCTGTCAAAGGTGTCGCTCGTCTGCAGATGGACATCTGTGAGGGAAACTTCGTGCGCCATTCTGCTGTGCTTCCTTTGTTACGTTTCGTCACAAAAAGCACTGATCGAGGGCATTTAGGTCTTTGTTTTCTTGATTAGGGTAGTCGAAAAAAAAATTACAAAAAAAGCGTAATCTGCAGTTACCTGAACCACGGCTATAAAAGTTAGTTCCCATTTGATGAAGGAATACAATGTGTCACGGGATCTGCCATACATGTAACAGAATAAGTTAATTTACTCTCCATTTACTCACAGACTGCCCGTATCATCTAACTAAACACGCGAACAGCTGTGAGGACCTCTTTCCATTTTATCTCTGTGACCTCAGACACCTGATTAAATTTGGTCATTCTGGGATGCTTCCAACTAATTCAGAGTCAAGATAAGGTGTCTTAGTAACTGAACAGAGAAAATGTCTTAACCGACCAATTTTGTTCAAAGAAGAACTGTTATTACACTGTTTTTGAAGCTGGAGGCTCCTTTACATGTAATTTATTGAGTGATCTTTGATGATACTGCAACTGACTACAATTTTAAAACTAAAATAGTTATTTTTCTTAAAAGGCGCTGACGCACCTATAATTAACTTAGTTTTTAGGTGCCCATTTTTGTTTACATTACAAGGAACATCAGAAAAGTGTTCTTGACTTGCACTGTTTACATGCTTTTTCTCCTTGGTCAGCAGTTTAATTAAGCCATAATTCAGTTCTTGTCTTTCCATTTTAATAAAACGCTAAAACGAAATACCGGATCATGGCTTACCCTCGGCCAAAATTTTCAACTTCCTTAGAGCGCGGTTTGGTTAAGTTACTCCACCACACATTTGTTGTAGTTGTTTAAAAGCCAATGAAAATTTAACTTACGGTCGATTAATGTCATTAACACTACACCGGTATATCGGAGAGGCCATGAGCTCGAATCTTATTCGAGCCTTTTCAGGCAATGGTCTCGCAATTGCTTTTAGCCAGTTAGCGGCAAGCAACTCAAAAGTTGTGTACATATGCTCATGATTTTAAATCTCTCTCTCCCACTTCAAGTACATGATCTTTCATCTCCACTTTCATTCATAACATAGCGCGCGCGCTAGTCCTATCTAATTCCTATTGAGCCATCATGAACAAAATCACTATATACGCACGGCCGTGCGTATATAAGATAGCGTGAGCATTTTCAATTTAGCTGCATAATTTCCGTCGAGTTTAGTGCAAGTTCCTTTTGTTTAAGTTTCGGCAATGTGAAGATTATTCTCAACAATCCAAACCCTACTTCGAGCCTTTGACTTTTGCCAAGCTAAGATGTTTGCTTAAACTTGGTTATTTTGATTTTTTTGTGTGCACTCTCATCAAGTATTTTTGACTTTGTTTGCCTACATTTTCATTATAATTAATTCGAAGAAGCGAATTTTTCATCGACAGTTTTAGAAACCAGGTTAAGCGTTTTTGTTCAACTGTTGCTCAACCGATTGTGGCGTTTCAGGATCTTAATGACCTTTGTTTTCCTTCACCGTGCATTGTGAGAGCTTTGTAGTCAATCACAAATAACACATGTTTTAGCGCCCAGGATGTTGTCGCCATGTTATAAAAGAATTGGTTCATGCTTTTAGCTGTGCGTATATCGAGTTATGGTTGCACTTGAGAAGTTTGGAGAGCACTCAAGAAGCTAGAGTTGCTCCAAACTTCCCGCGTGCATCCATAACTCGATATACGCACGCTAAGTTTGAACCAATTCTTTCATCTTCACCATTTACAGGTATAATATGAACTTACAGCATGACTAGTTCCCAGTTTGCTTGATGGCTCATTTGGTAAAACGCTACAACGATACAGTCGCGAAGGTCATGGGCTCGAATCCCGTTCAAGCCTGAACCTTTCTTCAGTCTCTATCTTCTCGACTACCAAAGTGTCCGGCGTACATAAGACCATATCAGTGTAACGATCTTTAAGAGCTTTAAATCTTTATTGAGTAGTTCAAATGGACGATCTTTAATATATTTACTTGTATATCTTCAGTGATCTTCGGGCATATTACGAACTCACAACGTGACCAAAAGTCCCAGTTGGCTTAATAGCTCAGTTGGTAGAGCTCTGCAGTGGTATTGCAGAGGCCAAGTCTCAAGGTTAGGATCAGAATTATATTTATTTTTTTATACATTTTTACGGTGGTGTCGGCTTGATTGACAGCATTGCGTGCCGACGACAGCATTTTTATTATTTTTTTAAAGTCTTAATTGTATTAAGGTAGTCCTTTACATAAGCGTTATTGGCTTCCCTGGGCTTCCTTGCCTTATACATTGATATTTTGTAAATGCAGTGGAATCCCGATTTTTCGAGCCTCCAAGGGAAACGAAAATTGGTTCAAAAAATCGGATAATTCGTGAAATCGGAGCTAAAATATTAACAGCGTTTGATTGAGGAGGGGAAACGACTTTTGGTTTGAGTTATCGGGAGGCTCGAAAATGGAGGGTCGAGAAATCGGGATTCCACTGTATATTCATAAATGGTAAAAAGAATTAAAACAAACAAACAAATCAGCGATTATCACATCCTGTAACTGCCTACGAAGAAACAGTGGATGATTACACAGCTAGTAAAATTCAGCTCATCAAAATATAAGGCGTTTAATTCAGCGGTAGAGAACAGTCCACGAATGAAGCGTATGCGGTACTGGGACCTCATTGCCCTCTAGATTTTGTTTACGAGATTGAATTTAACTTGGTAATTTCTAAAAAGAGATGGTTAACAGCTGACTTAGGTTGCAGATTGATATGAACACTCAGGAAGGCAAAGTCACTTGTTTCTGTTTGGTCTGAGTGTCATCTTCCTGGTGGATAGAACGCCATGGAGCGTCAATACACATTTTGACTTCATTTTCTACATTTGGATAGGTTATATTATTTTACTTCACTATAAGCCACTTTGTTTTCGAAGAGGCAAAAATATAACTTTGCTACAAGAAAAAATAAACAAAAATCCAAACTAACTAACTGACTAACAAATTAATTACACAAAACATAGATAAGATGCGCCCCCCCCCCTTTTAATTGACAACGCCTACTTTGTCACTTCTAAATTCTAAGTGGACAGAATGTATAACTGCACTATTCGCGTTTTCAGGTATGAAAACAACCCAGCTTGTGAAAAACACATATCTTAAAAAAGCTTCGTTTCTTTGAAGTACGTGAAGTACTTAAAATAGGTATGCTGGTAATATGTGCCACGAATCAATGATTAAAATGATTGTTTAGTCATCTGCCACCCGACGTGATGGTGATTATTGTACAGTAAGTTCCTTCCATCTTGTTAAGTAGCCATTCCTCTTGTCTTTCAGATATCTCACGACCAGTGTTCTCATTACCTGTATGCGTTTCTGTAATAATAAAAAGAAAAAAGGTTGTGATTGATTCCACTGAAAAAGCTGGCGGGGAGTTTTTTCTCAGTCGTAGCAGTACTGAGTGAGGAAATCCGTTTCACATTTTCTTGCTAATTGAAGATTAAAACCTTTACCGTGAAAAAATGATTAATAGATGATTTTTTTATCCATGACGTCATTCCATTGGATAGAGGGTGTTGAATGTAGTTGTTGAATAAATGGTAAACTAGTCTAATTGGTAAAAGTTCTTTAGAGATCAGCCAAAGTATCAGATATTATTGACTATCTTGCTACCGTCCTACCGTACTCATGGACCTTTTTAAGATGTAGCCCTTCAGTTAAATAATTATGTGTGTGTTGTTTTTCTTTTTTCTTTTTTTTTTTTTTAATTTCGAGAAAAAGAAAAATGGAATACAGAGCGCACGTGAATAGCATACCTCTCTAACGATGGAATTTTTCTCTGTCAGGGAGTTGGTGCATTCCAATGAGCACCTGCGGATACCACCAGAACAAATACAGGGGCAGCAGCAAGGAAAAACCTAGAGCATTAGTGAAAAGTTGTAAGTCAGCAGTTGATTTAATGTTGGAATTCTGTCCTGGATCAGCTCCTCATCAAAGGGGCACCTCATTTTAGCTGAGGAGACACAAACTTTAGAGAATTAGTGAGTTGGCATTATGATAACTATTTTTCTTAAACTCATTAATAATTCATCAAGTTTAAACAAAGGAAATCATGTGACGTGACGGTGTGTGGATTAGCATAGATTTTTACGATTTGATTCCCTCGCTTTCTCCCTAGTTTTAGTTTCGATTCAGAAGATATATCAAACACTTAAGACAGCGTTTGACTACATTTCCAAGCACCTAAGTTCGTAAAAAATACTTCGTCCGATACTCGTCGTATTTTCAACTCTTTTCTCGGTATTTGGAAACTTGGTGAAACACAGTCTGTCGTGTTTGATATATTACTTAAACGACTGTTTAATAACTAACCTGTACATGAACACAGTCTTGTGCTTCACCAAACTGTACTTGTAAATTGCTTCGCTCTGGGCACTTTCGTCTCTAATTGAAATAAATGATCATATGGCAGATTACAAAAGAAGCCAATTTGAAGTGTTATCGTTGTATGTTGTCGCCAGATTTCAATCATTAAATGATGAACGTAAAACAATTGCCGACTTGAACAAAATGACCTCGATAAATAACGGAGTCTACAATGGGCAAACTAGGCTAGGATTTTGGGACGTATTTAAAACTCGAAATGACGAAATGTCACTATAGTTACCCTAAATAGCGCTCCAGTTAGCCTGAATATCACTAACGTGACGATGGTTACTCTCGATAATTGTATGGGTTAAGCGTATCACACATTGTCAAGTGTGGTTTCGTCATTTCCCCATTCCTTGTTTTAAACTCGCCCAGGATCCCGTATTAAATTAAATACAGCGAGTCGTCGTACCTCTTTACAGCAAAACGGTCTACGGCAGTTTAGAAAAAAGCAGCGCAAAAAATGATACACAATGTTGAAAGGCACTGGAATCGTGTCGCCTTGGTCGATCCACTCCAGCCACTTCTGAGTCCTAGAAAACTTCCACTCTACATCTGAGTTTTCCTGAGAAGGAAATAAAGGTCATCTCATTGAAGTAGAACTGACAAAAGATTTTTATTCAAACTTAAAACTATAACAATCTGGATGCACGGAAGAAAACTTACCATGATCTTCTCAAATGAGTTATTCATCATAGCGATCAGCATGTTTAAAGCTACGATGACGGTGCACACCACGTGAGCAATCATAAAAATGCGACCAAATGTGGACGTGAGTGAAAAGGCGGGATCTTCCACTAAGATTTTCTCGTCTTCCACAGTACCAAGTAACATCCAAAACATTGTGATGAACGTCGTTGAGTGTCTGGAAAGCAACCACAGACAATCATGTGTTAGATTAAAGGTTTTATCAGAAGTAAATGGTGTAAGGACGGTGCCTAATAAATACAAAGGTTTTTGCCTCAGGTTAGGATCACGCGGAAAATGTAGATCTTTGCATGGGCTATTGGAATCCACAAAGAAAAATTGGGGTAGCCACGCATTTTTTTTAGAGATAATTAGCCCTGAATCGCAACAAAAATGTTGACATCAGCATTTTTCTGAAAAAAAGAAGGAAAGGATATTTCTTCACAGATTTCCTTAGAATTCGCCTTTACATACAGAAAAGCAAACACATTTATAAAGATCTTAAACTGAAATGCATGGTAAATGTTACCATAAAAACCATTTGGGGTATGTTTTTTATAACAAAATCTTTGCTACAGCGCTTTTAGCGTCTGTGACAGCCTTTCCGGCTCTGGTTCAGCTAAAATACAGCCTAAATACCTTTTGCTCACCGCCAGAAACTAGTCACTTATTGAATAGGCTTGCCACTTCCATTTCATATCATAAACTTGGAGTAACTACGCGTTTTTTAAAGTTATTAATCTTTTCTGAAAGCTTTTACGGTGCCCGTTACATTTTTTTCTTTCAGCTCCCCAGTAAGTAAGACATTTGCGTATCTCGCACTTGTTTTGCACGCGCACTACGCCATCTGCAGGTTCATGTTTACAGTTAGATTTCAGTATAATTTCCGACAGATAACAGCTAGTTTTCAGCTGGAAGACGTTAACAGTTAGTGGTTAGCGATATGCTGCTATTCTGGTCTTCCTCGGTTAAGTACAGGTTCATTAAACTTGATTTGGTCACAGTAGGGCCAGTGGGAACATTTTGCTTTCAGTTTCGTCATGTACTTGGTAGCGTAGTTGATTGCGTCAATGTCAACCCTATGTCAACACTATGCCTTGCGTGAGGCGCAGAACGTGTGCGTACAAATAAAAGTAGTCACAGTCCTTAAGTCTAGGATTATGGGCTGTTTATTGTTCGGCAAAGGTGCTCTCAGAGAGACTGTAGTTGGCGACTGACGCCGTATCGACAACCTAATCAAGCCAGCATTTAACAAAGTAAGCAATATATTAACTAAGCATAGTTCAGTGGCTGAGCTCTTATTACCCGACGTTATATAGAGTTGAACCAACTCGAACACCGTTTACGGTGTTAAAATCTTAAAGTTATTTCGGTCCCTTTTAAGGCATTGAGGCAAACAAATCTTTGTGCTGTGTTGTGTTTAAAAGAATCGTCTTTATTTTAACTATAAAAAAAATGAATGTCAATTAATTTGTTGTTTTAGAACTGGCACTTTTAAACCACGCCTACAAAACGATAGTACCTTTAATTTTTAGTTTAACTTTCCAGAATGTCGTAGAAGGACCAACGCCATTTTTATAGCAGGGCTTCCTGCGGGTAGAAAGCCTTTTGTTTCACTGATTGATTATACCTCTTTCATTTGAGCCTACAATCAGTGGCTTAATACAATTCTGTAACACGTACTTGCCATATGGATGAGACGCCTTGTATCCGTGACTTTCGTCCAGTTCTCGTAGTTTGATCTGCGAAGCAACATAGTACGTGTATATCTTGGCCACCCCAGTAGCAAATGCAATGTAGAGGAGCAGAAAGATGGCGAGAAACTTGAGAACAGCTTTCAGCATTTTGTAAAGTGACAGCTGCAAAGGACCCAATACTGAACTGACTTGAAAAACGTGGGCTAAGTGGAAAAAGGCCATCACCGTGGCGCTGGCATAAATACTATCAGCCACAATAAATGCAGATTTTCTGGGCTTCCACTCTCCGTAATACCCCCATGCACTCAGCCACACTGTGTAAGACAGCAGAAACGTAAAGACAATCAAGGTGTCTACGACATTCCACCATTTGGATATGTAATTCAAGAATCCTTGCCTTCTGGCCTTCAAGGCTTCCTGAAGAAACAAGCCAACAACAAAGCCAAGCACCGGATAGTCTGAGAATGAAATTTAAAAAAGTGCACGTCTCTATCGAGAATTGGTTTTGGAAAATGTTACAAAAAAACTTTCACATTACTCTCTTTTATAATATTATCGTATATTTAATGATTATTCCACCAGCGCGCGTTGCATGTGAGATGATAATTGACGAGGCGCGTAGCGTAGCTATGATCATCTCATATCCAGCAAGCGGGAGTGGAATAATTGTTTTGTTAAAAACGCCCCCAAAATATAGAAAACTAAATTCCAATAAAAATAAAATCATGTATGGCGTGCGCTTTGAATGCACTAGGATTCTATGGCGAGGAGGATAATGCCTTTTTCGTGCAGTGAAGAGAGTAATGATAACAGTTAACGGAATGGCCCTGGGCGATGGACTGTTAAATAGTGCCAAGGTTTCAGTGTTAAAACTTACCAATCCACACTAAACCTGTTTGGTTTGCGCCGATCTCGTGTCGATAGGACGAGGCGAAAAGCAGGCTCAGGAATAGCATGTACGATATGGTGTGGTTGACAAACTTGGCGTAAGGAAGTTCGTACAACTTCCTTAACTTCCAGCAGCAATTGTCTTGAAGTGTTCCACAGCAACAGCTCCTCCGAATCAATCGAACAGGAATATACACGAGACAAGTGATTGCCACAAGAAAGAAATGAAGAAAGAGCCACAGGGTTTTCCTCACTAAGCCATTATCTCGCCAATTTTGCCATCCACGATAAATGATCTCGTTGAGAACATACTGGCATTTGGGACTTGCCACGAACTGAAAACGATCAGAATTTAAATTACAAATTAGCATAAATTATCACCAAAGCTCTGAGTCCTCGAAGAAAAAAAAAAAAGAAATTAATCAACGCGTCAATGAAAATCTCCCGTTTGTGAAAGTGCTACTGTTCGACAGTAATTTTTTCTCCTCTCCGCGAATTCCTTTCTTCCGGTGTTCATTTATTCCAAAGTAATAACCCTTTGACTCGACACCCCTGATATTAACTTTTTGTTTCTCAGATCGTTATACAATTGCATATTTTGAAACTATTTGGTTAGACCACTCTGATGACTTTGGCATTCAAGAAATGGAATAGGATGACTGGTACTGATATAAGTAAGTTTAACTAATATTGAGCATTTTGCCTCCGAAACAGGTGCATATACTCATAACAGGAGTCGACGTATCTTCATGGTATATTTTTTGACTCCACAATCAGGGACATACTCTTTCACAAAAAGAAAAAGAATCCAATTAAAGCGTATTCCAACCGATCTTCGTTGTTTATCAGCAGCTATCCTGAGGAGACTAAGGCTCTGATGAAAATTTTCAGGCTTCTTTTTCAGTAAAGAACCATTTCCTTTGATGTCCATGATTTCGTGAAGCTGGTTTAACTCTGAGGTTGATACTTGCTCAACGACATCAATAGCAAAATTCTCATATTCCATCGCCCGTTGCCTGTAGTCATCTCGACTATAGTATTTGTGGTGGCGCTCATACGAAGCGATTTTCTCCAGGAGATAGGCGTCATCTAGGACAGCTTCAATGATGTCTGTAGACTTGCTTTCTTTACGTCTTATTCCTTTCTTGTACTGGGAATTGGGATTATTTCTCCAAAGCCATTCCAGACTGATGTACAGTGGGTTGCTGAGTATATCGATCCATCTCCGTTCTTTTTCGCTTGGCAATTCTGTCCCTTCTTCTGGGTCGCCTTCATCACAGTTAAAAATCCAAAATATTGAGCTCCTCAATGTTTCATACACTTTCTGAGAATCCCACTTACATTTGAGATGGCACCCATCTTCTGTACTGCTCTTCTTCTTGGTGATGATTGTACAGACCTCACTGAGATTTTCAAGTGTTTGGCTGAGTTTCCTCTCGTTGGCCTCGACCATGACTTTCCAAGCTTCAACAAGATTATTATCATTGAGGGCGTGTCTAAGTTTCTCAGAAGGATCTATCTGAGATTCACTATATTTGTTTTCGTTCTTATCCGTTGTAAATAGACAAAACAAGAAAGTATCCATTTCTTTCTTTGTTCCAACCTGTATTATTTCCAGAAACCTATCGAAGGTATCCCTGTTCTGTTTGTCAAGATCTTGCCACATAATGCTGCAGAGTGCTTGAATCGTCTAACTGTATGCACGCAGCGCACTGTCCGATTGTGCTTTGCTCTTTTGTTTTCCTGATATGGGAAGAAACAAGCAGATCCTTACTCAGCGCCTTTCCGCTCTCACGACAGATCCAGTTCTTTATTTTTTTATGATGTCCCAACGAAAATATTCGCACGTCAAATTTATGACAAGATTTGACATTGATCGGACTGGCCGTGGATGACATTTCTTATCTTTTTGACATTATGCATACCGATCTCTTCGTTGCGTTGCGTGGTCACTAAAACACGAATCGAGCCAGAAACATCTACAACCAACCAAATGAGGGATCTGCTCGTTGTTCGGGTGACTTTTTCGCACTATTTCCCTCGAAGCTTCTGCGACTACTAGGCTGAATCAATAAAGGGCGAATGCATTTGCATTGATTACATACAGCGATCGCTTTACATAGGAAAATTTATCTCAGTGGTGTTATTTATTTATTTATTTATTTCCCTCGAATAAAGAATAAAAAGCATTTACACAAGAAGATGATGATGATGAAGAAGAAATAAACTTGTGAAGTGGCGAGGGAGCCTAAGAAGAAGTCATACAAGACCCCTTCGTTAAATGAATTACCTAAACGTTACAAGTTAGATCAGGCAATGTGAACGGTATGATATTCTACTGTGAATAGCACTAGTACTTATTGTCTCACACTCCTCGTTCTACATACATACATACACACATCAGATATACATAAATATATAAATACATACTTTTTATTTAATCTCTGATTTACAGAGTAGCTACAATCTTGGACAGAATAAAATGGAACAATTATCCCCCATCCCCCCCAAAGCAATGATGAAGGCGCGAAGGAGCAAAAGCGCGCCATTTTGGCATCATTGAAATGGGGGGAGGGGTGGTCCAGATGTTCCATTTATTTTGTCCAAGATTGTAGTCTCCTCCGCAGCCGTTCTTTGGGATGTCACGCAGCGTTGCGTGACATCCCAAAAAACGGCTGCGAAGGAGACTACAGACTAGCTAGACTTAGCTAATGTCTTCGAGGAAAAGTAAAAAAGTACAAGGTTAAAAATACTACATGGCTAAATAATTATGCATATATTATATAACCTAATTATTATTTGTAGAATATGATAACCTACAAATTTGCGCATAAAATTATAGTTGCGGATAAGCCGCTTGGTCCGTCGGACGAAAACCGCCAAAATGACCCAGACTCTGAATTCCCGTGAATCGTATAAATAAGATTTTTATTCGATCTGAAATAAACACAGCAAATAATACACTTAAACAATAGCAACTAACCGAAAATAAAGGGCCATAATACATCGTATCAACCAAGAAACGTGAACAGATTTCACTGAGTAAACCACACGGTATTACACAATTGTTAATCACATGCGGTCGATTACCGAAATTACACTACCAGAAATCAAAGGAAACAACTTAAAGTAACAAAGCCTTAGAAAACGGAAAAAACCAACTTAAACTGACTCACTTCGTGACAGGATTCCAGAGTCCAATTAAACTGTAAAAAACCTTTAAAATGGGAAGCTGTTCATTCCGACACGTGTAAAACTAACTGAAACGATTCCTAGATCGAGCTGCTCAAATTGCAATGTCAATCAATGTTATCATGTTTGATAGAAAGTGTAATATTAAACTATTAAAATCAATAATAAAACGTCACGCGAAATGTCACGCAAAACACTGTTCTTCATTGAAACACCGCTCGAAGTCATTTTACGAACTTACTGTTCTGTGGTTCTCAGGTAACGAGTTCCAGAGTTTCGAGACAACATAACGAAAAGAATTTAGACCATAGGAAGCTGTAGACGGCTTGGGAAGAAAAAGATTAAGTACTATATTTTGCAGATGCCTATTTTATAAAGTTGTTATTCCTGCTCTTTTGAGTAACTGTGTATAGTCTAAACCTGCATCCTTGAAAATAATTCTCAAGATACGCTTATTAAGTGTCTCTAGTTTATCAGAATCTCGAGTGTTACAGAAACGCCAGACATTTGAACAGTGATGAAAAGGCGGGAGTATAAATGCATTGTATAGGCGTAATAAAGTGTCACTGGAAACAAGTTTACCAAACCTCGTCATTGCACTGAACTGACTGTTTATCTTATTACAAATCGTAGCAAGGTGCTCCCTGAAATTCATTTCAGCGTCGATGATCATACCAAACAATTCCATGGAATTCTTGACTGTAGAAGAGAATTTGTAATCAGTTGTTGCCAAGATCATAGCTTGATGTCCTCTAGGCCTCACTATCAAGCTGAATTTTAATATATCGAAAGTGGCCTATTCCGCCGCTCTCTGGAGTCCAGTCCACCATTTATGTCCGTCCCCAAGAAGGAGGAGGAGCGCGGGCTCAATCGCCGGGAGGCTTTGGGCCCACCTTCAACCTGGAAGAAACAAACTTGCTCTCAGTCCCATGGAGTTCTCAGTCCGGCGCAGCAAGGACGGAAGTAAACAATCAATCAGTTCTAAGAAATCAACGGCAATTAATCAATGAACGTAATGGATGTTATTATGACGGTGTTATCTCGAGTAGGTGAGAACATCTGCTAGCTCTTTTTATATCCTTCCTAGAGAGATGAACCACCCAACGAACGAAACTACTGAAACCGAAAGCTGTGAATTCAACTTGGATTTTCAAATTCCTATATCTATTCTGTTCGTGGTGACAATTTTGCTTTCCGTCGCCGAGAATATTGTCGTTTCCGTCGCCATTAGCGTCGATAAAAATCTCCGCAGGCCTTCCAATGGCTACCTATTGAGTTTGGCGCTGACTGATATATGCATCTCACTCGGGCTGATACCACTGGAAATGACATACGTCTGGTCCTATCCAGAATGGCCTTTGGGTTCTGTGGGAACGAATGTCTTGAATTCGGTTTGGCTCTTCTCGATAGCAGGGTCGTTTGTCACTTTGCTGGTGATCACAGTAGATCGCTACAGGGCAGTCATGTCTCTCGTGCGCTACAGAGGAGTTGTATCTTGGGGCAGAACCTTGGTGATTACCACACTGGTTTGGCTGTACGTAGGGGTTGTGGTTATACTGATGGGAGTATTTTCCTTTGAATCAACATCGGGTAAAACATATGAATGGAACGTAAACTATAAATTTTACTACACATTTCTGGCGGTGCACATAGCTCTCCCGTTGTTGATAATTTGTGCTTTGTACTACAAGATCTACAAGAAAGCGGTGGAGAATCGCCAACAACTTTTGTCACATGGCCAGGCGCATCAGGGAAGCATCAATACTTCAGAAACTGTGAGAGAAACTAGACTAGAAGTTAAAATGGCAAAAACTGTTGGCTTTGTATTCTTGTTTCTGGTCATTGTATCGATACCAGTTTTGATTCTGGAAATCTTTTATGCAATAGGAAGTCAATCCTGTATTATAGAGAAGATGGGTGTTGTCAGTGTGTGGTTAACCTGTAGTAATGGAATGATTAATCCAGTGGTTTACTCTCTGAGGAACAAAGACTTTCGCCATGCTATATTGCAACTCATCCACTGCAAAAGACCAAGAGCTGGCAGTGCAGTACCGGTAGTCTCATAAGGAAAACATCGAGGAGTGTGCGGTAATCAAAAGGCAGGGTATTTAATTCATTTCTTGTGTCTGACATTCACAAACCCATTTTCAGTTGAGTTGGTTTATCCCCCCCCCCAGCCCTCATCCATCCCCTTAGAAACCGGGGGGACTCCCATATAGAAATAGGGGGATGCTCGTCAAAAAGAACCCCTAAGAAGTAATACCAAGATCCTGTTGTGTGCATATGGCTAGAATTTTGTTCACCCCTAAGAGGTACCAATTCTAAAACAACACTTTATCTCCAGTCACATTTTTTTCGGCTCAATATCCTTAAAGGTACCACAAAAGCTCCCGCTGTGGGCTTTTTGATGCTGAACACCCTAAGAGGTATCAAAATTGCTGTTTTAACCCCTAAATGGTATGACAAGCACCCCCGTCCTTTTTATATGGGATTCCTCCTGTCCCCGGGCTTGGAAATTCAAATATTTGCTGTTTGCATATGAGCCAAGCGGCCATTAGACCAGCACTTATTTATCATGAGCCTCTGGCTCGGGTGATCGCACAAGCACTCCCTGTGTTTGACATTAAATTTGCTTTTTTTTGCGCTTACTTATCTTTGATTTAAGTAGCATGAAGTGACGAGGAGTATTTCTACTCTCTCCTGAATGGGATGTCAGTTCATCACAGTTTTACCCACAGCATTATGTTGACAAGTAGCCATTTATACACCTGGATGGAGGGAGGCACTGTGAAAGTAAAGTGTCTCCTCAAGAACACAACAGAACATGTTGCCAGCCAGGGTTAATTCAAACCCAGTCTGTTCAATCCGGAGTGGAGTGCACTAACTGCATGAGGCCACCACTCGCCTGCCAGAAATATTTACCTTCATACTCTCCTTTAAAAAGCTAATGGGCTTAAGGTGCAATATGCAGTCCAAGAACATCCATACTCCTCCCCCCCCCCCCCCCCCCGCCAAATCCTCAGAAATCAAGTCATAATGTAAATTCTGAGGGAGAGACTGTCTTCAGAGGGAAGTTTTATCAACAATAAATTGGAATTTTCAAACGGGTGAGAGGGTTCAAACCAATAACATTTTCTGTGGGAGGGGATAAATTTGGCTATTTTCAGTAACTCAGTTCCCAACTGGGTTGGACTTTTTTGATATTTTCTGGAACTGCATAACACAAAATTAATCCTGTACACCCAATCTTCTTGGCCTACACCAATTAAAGGGTATAAGGGTTAGTGTTAAGTCTATATGCAACTATTGGGACTTGTTAATATGCAGGTTAAGTTTTATTTACATTATATTCCTTATGTTATTTGCTCAAAGCATCATAAGGATAGAGATTAAAAATTAATTTTCTGATGCTATTTCTTTCTGTGGGGTCAGCTGAGCTGAATCAAGTTGGTTAAGCCCACCTTATTTATTAATATTGGTTGCATGGTTTCTGTCTAGTAACACTCAAAAAGCTTGTTAATCACTCGCCTAATGGCTTGTAATTTACAAGCTTTTCTCCTTTTCTCCCAACATCCTGCATGGTTTATTGCACCAGTAAACCCATAGAGAGAGTGGTCTATTGCTTAAGTAAAAGCATCCACTTATTCTAGCTACCATATTTCCAATGGTTGCATGTGTATAATATTTTTATATCAGTGTAACAGTTTAAATTCGCATATTTTGGAAATTTTATCTGATGAGTGTTGCACACAAGTTGTGTGGTACAAAACTAAATAGTAATAAATATTCAAAATGCCAAGTGAAATCTACAGTTTGATCAGTTCGTCATCTGTTAGTTCTATTGTATAAGCTAACAGTGAGGTCAGGTATGTTATTTATATTGTGTGTTCCAGAAAATATCAATACGAACTCTAAAAAAGGTAATAATTTGGAAATTCCAAATGGTTGAGAAGTTTAATTTTTAGAGCCAAAAGTTTTTTAATAAAGGAAAACAAGAGCTAAAACCCAAAAGAAACTTTTGGGGAAGGGGGTTCCAATTAAAAAACCCGCCATGGGAGATATACAAATATTTTCTGAAACAACACATCTAACCTTATCAGGATTGAAATAGTTTGTAACTGCCCGGACTTAATTTCTTTATTTCAAAATATTCAATATATTACTGCACAGTAAAATTTTGAGTATTATTGTTGCTCCATATTCATACCCACCCCCTGGAAAGTTTTTTAATGTTAGCCCCCCCCCCCCCCCCCGAAGCCCCGACACAGAGGCTCTTAGGGCTCGTCATGCAAGTATGGGAGGAAGATTGTGTGACGAGCCCTAAAAGCTTCTGCGTAGGAGGCTAACCCCCCCCCCCCGCCCTAAGGTCTCTCTGGAAAGTCAAGTTTAGGTACATATAATTTTCTTTTATATTTTTGAGGCCCCAACACCCTTATGTTTATTCAATATGCTTCCTTGGGTGGGTAATTTATATACATTTTCTGGAACCACGCTATCTATCTTCCAAACTTAGATCTTGAGAGAATAGGGAGGACTGATATACATACTAGGGAGCTTAAGCACGCGCGTTTTTGAGACGCGGACGGCAACCGGAAGAAAAGATTTCGCATGCTTGGACCGTATTGTCCCCCAGATTTTTATACTACTCATCTCTAACGAAGAAAAGATACTTAGCAATGTGAATATGATTGTGTGAGGACAAGTTTAAAGTGAAAAAAGCTCACTTCCGGTTACCGTCCGCGTCTCAAAAACGTGCGTGCTTAAGTTCCCTACTAATTTGAGAAGGGGAAGCTGGCTGGTTTGAGCCTAATAGAAGGTTCTTATCAGTTGTTCATTTCGCACTAATACTTGCTGTCACTCACGATTACTTGGCCAAAAGGCCAAAATTGTTCCTTTCGGCTTAGTGGAAGGGATACGTCATGCCCTTTGGTGTGAAGACATCCAGCGTTGTTTTCTCAAGTAAATAGAGTGGTCAAAGAGGAGTTTCAATAGAATTTTATATTATTTTTTTTCAAATTTAGAGAAGTACAGGTAATGTAGATATCCCAATCCAGTTGTTGCTAAGATTGATGGACAATAATTATTTCTGAAGTTAAAGAAACAGAAAGTGGAAGGAAGTGAAAGGAAATAAAAGACAAGGAAGTAAGTTAAAGACAAGGAAGTGAAAGGAGGTGAAAAACAAGGAAGGAGTTGACACGAAGTGACAGAAAGAGACCTATATGCTTTGTCTAAAAAATAGCATAATTTCATGAAACTTCGCATATTTACCAATTTCGACATGATAACATAAATTAATCTGTGGAGATGGTTTTTTGTTTGAAGAAAAGTCGGAAAAGCGTGACATCGTCAAAAAGGTCCATAATTTGGTGATTAAAGAGATGTCAGGATAAATCCTCCCTGAAGCCATCGTGTTCAGTGGGATCTGAGAAACGAGGTAAAATTGCCATGGATAATTGAAAGTCAAGTCTGATTGTTCTACCTCCCAATTCAAATACGTTATCCGATTGGAGGAGAATGTGTCACATGTCATGGACGAAACTCACTATTCTAACTTCGTAGGGAAACAACAACTTGAACTTTCGACTCGCACGTGATCAGGTCGCAGCAAATTTGTGTGCCAGCCGGCGCCAAGCAAATAATATTTTCGCAGTTTTCTCTATTTTTGAGTTGGGAGGTATAACAAAACACTAAATGGCGGACCCCACGGGAAACGGTGAGTTTTGTTTTCCGTCGACCCTCAGTGCTCCCTTTTGCTTTGCCTCGGGGAACATTGAGGGTCTCGGGGAAACAAAACTCACTGTCTCCTTTGAGGCAAGTCATTAAGTGCTAAATGTCGTCCTCGCCAGGGCCGAGAACAAATTTAATTCACTCAACGCTTACTTTGCTCTGTTTGAACCAATGCCAGAAATCAGACATAGCGGGCAAAGGACGAGGAATTTTGTTTTAAGTCTTAAAAGAAAATTTAACTGCCATGACGTAGTTTTATCCCAGTTTCCCACGACATTGCAGTGCAATTAGTTTTCCAATTTATCATATCTCCAGTGGAAATGTCAACCCCGGCGTAATTCATGTTAGAAACATTTTTTTTGTATTTTAAAAGGTTTTCGATTGTTCGTTACGCTTATCTTTCATGGATATTCCTTTTCGTTTTGATGACAGAGATAACCAGCGAACGAGAATTATTTTATGCAACATTAACGGTTGTTCAAATATAAGCCAATTAACGTTCACCTCCGATGATTGCTGTTGAAACTGGCTGAAACTGTCTGATTTGAGAAGCATGGTGGCAATGGATAATTTGTTTGATATTTTCGGCTGGATACTTTCAATCGTAACAGCAACAGGAAATGGCTTTGTAATCTTTCTTGTCGCCAAAAATCGCCGTCTTCATTCCCCGGCCAACTGGTTCGTTCTTTCCTTGGCCGTGGCTTACTTTAGTGTCGGAATCGCCGTTTTTCCATCGAGTCATTTTTGTCATAATTCAACAGCGTGCAACGACATAGTGTACATGGCATTCTTCTGGTTCTTCCTCCACTCTTCAGTCACAAATCTTTGCTCCTTGACTTGGGATCGTTACATCGCCATCGTTCATCCTTTCAAATACATTAACTCAATGACAAAAAGACGCCCTAGAATGGTTATCTTGATAGCATGGTTGATTCCCTTTGCAATCTCTTTGTTGCTTTTGGTGGGAATGTACGCCACCACCTCCAAAACTGCTCTGAAAGTTTTGCGATTAACCGGCGTGTCTGCTTTTGACATAGTATCTTGTGTGTTGCTCTTCTATGCTGTTGTTCGTATCCTAGTTGTTGCACGTGCACATTCTCACCAAGAAACTGCAATAGAACTACAAGTTCAGCGGTCTAGCCACTCACGCAGCGAATCTACCGTGAAAGAACCTGCAACTTCACGCAGACGTAAAAAGCACAACACAGCTCCCTTCGTAACTGCTCTAGTCTTGTTCTTCCTGGGATGTTACGTGGTGGTAAATTACCTAGTTTTATGCGCAGCTTTTTCTGGGCATCAAGTGTCCGATAAAACTAGCCAGATCGTAACGTCTCTCTTGGTTGTGAATTCTGCAGTGAATCCTTTGGTTTACGCTTTGTTCAAGAGGGACGTGAAGATGGCGATGATAAGCGGAATCATTTGCAGGGAAACCTCGAAGTGAAGCGAAGCAACCAGCAGAGACTAACCGCATGCTTGAGCAGGATTTGAAGAACTCTGAAAGCGCCTTTCTATTGTTTCGGCCAGGGTAGAATTTGACGGACAGAGCTAAGCTGTTTGCGCGAGAAAAGATAGGTACTTTAGATTTCACCCTCTGAAGACTTGAGCAGGTATTTCAGGTTTTCATGATAAGACTTCATCTGCAACATGGGTGAAACAAATGGAATAGTTTTTGTAGCAGTAAACCGAAACGAAGAATTTCTGAGCAAACTATTTCGTCAAATGTTCTGTGATCTCAATTCAGTTTTTTATGGTAATTAATCTTTATTTCTACATTTTTTTTGTCACCTAATTCCATTAAGGGAAACCACTTATTTTAGATCTGACAGGCTCGTATCTTTTATCAGTAAATGAAATCAGTGAAATACCATATTAGGGCACCCTAAAATGAAATTTGAATATAACATTCTACCTTGTACAGTGCAGCTGCATACCATACTGCGTGATCAGTTTATCAACGCGTGATCAGTTTTTCAATGGAGAGCTATAATTTCCACTAGTTTGCTATTTGTTAATGAAGAGTGCTTTATCTGACATTTTTAAAAGCTTTCTACTTCAAAAGAAGCGAAACAAACTAGACTGACACTGCTAGACTGATATCATTATCAATCAGTCCATTAAGCCTGTGGTGAAGCCGGATCTGTCACGGAAACCTCGATATAGTCCATAAGGGCGATGCAGACTGCCTGGCACGCAGGCTAACCTCTCGTAAAAAAGTGTTTTTTTTTTTAAGCAAAAAGAAAATCTCAATTTTATCCATCCAATATTGTTGCATTCGATTTACTTTGCACCTCTATCATTAATTTTACTGTACATTTTAGACCGTTCGCGGAAACTGAAGAATAAGACTATCATTCCTTTCAAATCACCTTAGAACTGGTAGATATCTTGATGGGTTTTGTTGTGGTGTGGGTGGAAATAACATTTTACGCCTGGTTCGCTCCTGCGGTTAAAGGCGCTACTTACTTTGAAGATTAGCCCACCAGGGATCAAACGTTGTCAGATTTATTTGAACTAGAGACACGGCTCGTTGCGTCCGTGGTTACATCGTAGTCAACTGAAATTGAAATAATTACAAGATAAATTATTATTTACAACATTCTAAATCGAAGCGACAAACGATTTCGAAACTTCCAATTTGTGTTCCTGGGTGTCGGATCCCTTTGATCGCTATCTTGATGTTTTGCTCGCGACTGTTGATTGACTTGACTTCGAATGTCCGTTACATGATAAGATTTTCCTTTTAAAACATAAGTCACGTGACTTGTTTTTCCCGCCACGCGTGGTCGAGGCGATTTCGCAATTACCAACGATAATTAATTCAATTTTTTTTTTTTTTTTTTTTTTTTTACACACAAATGAACATGCAAATCACTCCGCTCCAGTGCGGAAATTAGGTCTAATTAATAAGTTCTAATTGAGCAACGATTACAACGTGATAGTGTTCAATGATGAGTAGCATGAGAAAATAGCGTCAGTGTTCATTGTTTCTCTGAATAGGCTTAATTAAGTATTCAGTTCCTCTTTGGTAGCTATGAGACACAACTTGTGGATTGGTCTGTCATATTCACTATTCTGGGTCTTGATTCTCGCCTTTCTGACCAGGCCATCGTTTCCTGGATACGTGGCAACGACACGAGCCAGCTGCCATTGTGATCTTTTCTGATTCGGGTTCAACTCCAAAACTAAATCATCAACTTCAACATTTTCTCTGGTTCGGAACCACTTGTTTCGTGGTAACAGATTTGGTGCGAAGTATCTCATCCAGCATTTCCAGAATTCGTTCACTCGATCTTGGGTGCTTCTTAGAAGATGTCTGGGGTTGACCCTTTCTTCAAATTCTGGTTGAGGCAGTGGAAGATGATGACCCATGAGAATATCGTTTGGTGTGATAGGTGGACCTTCCCAGATGTCGTTAGAACTTGGATACAAAGGACGTCCGTTGATGATGTAGGTTGTCTCCGACAGAAATGTTCTCCATTGCTCTTCGGTAAAGGCTTGACTCTTGCAGGTAGCATCGAGACCTTGTCTGACAGAC